>NC_092357.1:42404813-42704813 GCF_963676685.1 Mytilus edulis | reverse complement strand
AGATAATTCATCTATAACATTTCTTATTTTGTCTTCATTTAGTTTAGTTTCAGTAAGACAGATAATATCATGATTACACAATAGGGATTTAAATTCATGGTAAAGTAATCTATTTTAATACCACATACGTTTAAACATAACAGGTTAATAATATTGTCAGTTATATTTACAGTTAAATTCAATTCACAAAGGTGAAAGTCACATGTATGGTTGACTGGTCACTTCGTACTGTATCTTTGTCTCCAGGGTTGTCCTAATGTCCTTTTCTGTAACGTCTCCCGTTGTTTTTTCCTTGGGTTAATTTGGGGCGAGCGCCTTCATCATCGTAGTTTCGTCTCGGTTGTTGTCTTGTCACTCCAGGGTTTAGATGATCAGTTTTCTCTGGTGGAAAAAACTCGACTCCATCTACGAAGAGGCGATCCCTCCTAAAGAATGCCTTTTTGCTCTGTCTTCGTGCTTCTTGGAAGAATGGCCATAGCGTTTTTCGTCTGTCATTAATTTCTTTTGGAAACTGCTCACTAATGCCGAATCCAGTATCCCTCAACTCTCTTGCGGCTTTTCGAACAGTCTCGCGTTCTTTAAAGTTTCTGAATCTACAGACAATTGGCTTTGTTGCAAATTTAACTGAGCCATCTCTATTTCTCTCAACATATTCCTTCCCAAAACGATGAGCACTTCCGTATTCCGCGGGTCTGTTTAGTTTGAGTTGTTCGACCATAAATTTTTCAATGATTTTTTCCGTTTGTTCCGTTTGTTCGTCTTTATCCTGAAGCGGTATTCCGGTGAAAATCAGGTTCTCTCGCTTTGATCTTGTTTGGAGATCTATGTGCCGATCGTATAAGTCACTTAGATTTTGTTGTAGTCGGAAGATTGTGTTATTAGTGGCATCTTTTTCGGATCGAATTTCATTAAAAGCACTTTTAACCTCTTTAACATCGTTGTTATTATGTTCGAAATGTTCGTTCACAAAGTTCATGCTCTTTTCGACCTCATCGACTCTTTTGGTTACATTTTCGACGGTTTTTACTAAGGTTTGGACAGTTTTATCAAACGAAGTTAATTTTTTAGACAGTTCATCTATCATCGACATTTTGTTGAAAATTTCGTTAACTTTCTGGGTAAGCATATCAAGTTTATTATTTGCATCTATAGTAGGATTCATCATAGGTTGTAAGTTGTGTGGGGTACTTGTGTAAAACCCGGCAGCTGGTAGTGTTTGCGAAAGTTGAGTGAAATTTGGATTTTGAATCGGATGCTGCGATAACGCATACTGTTGGAATTGTGATCTGTTTTGTTGGATCATTGGGGAATCATAAACTGGAACGTTAAACGTGTCCATATTCGCCGTTTTAATTACATTACTATCGGTTTTATTTTGACTTGCATTGTTTTTGTTTTCATTCGGCGTGTGAGTTGAATTCAGTGTCTTTTTATTTCGTTTCTCGCCACTTACATTTTGACCACTCGTGTTTTTCATGTTCTTTGGATTTTTGGCTTTCTTTTTTGGACTCATATAGAAATTTAACAGTTCCTTTCACATAAATCACTTAAATTGTTCAAGTTGAATTCCGTTTTAGTCCATCTTATTCCATTTTAAAAACTTCGTACTTTATTTGGCCTTTTTAACTTTTTTTGGATTCGAGCGTCACTGATGAGTCTTTTGTAGACGAAACGCGCGTCTGGCGTATATATACTAAATTTAGTCCTGGTATCTATGATGAGTTTATTTTATCACATACTAAATAAGAATGGATTTACGTTTGATAACTTTATATTGAATTTGGGTATGTATGATCTTCATGTCATATATATATATATGCTATTCGTAATCTCAGATTTAATATTGCTGGTCACCTTTGAAATAAGTTCTTAAATGGACCCCGGCAATTTGTTTCCTGATTTGTATGCATGTTTATTGGTAATTTTTTCAAGGCTTATACATATAAAATTAAAGTGCACCCCCTCTGAAAAATAATACATTATTCAAAACTATTGTACTTCTTCTTTATCATATCTGACGAGGTACTATGTAGATGTTAAACTAAATCAAAATAATTTCCTTACTTGAGAGTTTATCAAAAAAATTACACATTATTTTTTTGTTAAACATCTGTTTTATGTAATATTATCTGACCTGTAATCACAGTAGTTGATGACAGATTAATATCTCTACTTAATTATTTACATTGTCTTATCGAGGCCTTTTATAGCTGACTATGCGGTATGGGCTTTGCTCATTGTTGAAGGCCGTACGGTGACCTATAGTTGTTAATGTCTGTGTCATTTTGGTCTTTTGTGGATAGTTGTCTCATTTGGCAATCATACCACATCTTCTTTTTTATATTAACCATTTTATAATTGAAGGAAGATATGAAATTTTCACTCTGAATGGCTTAGATAAAGACTAAAAATTAAAAACATCAAGCGGATGGACAATATATACATATCAAATGTTCATACATGTTTATGTTTTTTGTACTTTAAATCATTTTAATAATTCTTATCATTCACTGTGCTTTATTTTTTAATTCGTTTGATTGTTTATCTCAAATTTTGGACACCGTGATTGGGAAAGAAAATATCTTGTATTTCTGATTTGGTATATAGGCATTTTCGTAGAAAACGGTGCACTCAACCTGGCTTTATAGCCGACTAACGTCCTCAATGGTAGGACAGTCGCATATAATTCCATTAAATTGACAACAACGTTTGGGCAAATCAAACAGACATAATAGGTAAAAGTAAGGTTATTGGGATACAGCAGTCAAAATAATGTAATAATCTGAATCAATATAAAGAAAAATAACTATTTCATGTATTTCAACAAAGAAAAAGAAAATGACATAGCGACACTCTGAAGAAAAAGCACTTAAGCAAAAAAAAATTAAAGTGTACTTGTTTCTTAATGATAAAAATAGAAGACTACATGCATGTGATATAGGAAATCTTGTTTTGTGTGTGTGTATGTGACGAAATCTAGTTGTTGTAAAGTGTACTTCCTGAGTGTGTTTATTGTTGATAATAAGTTTGTTTTTGTAGTTTTCTATTGTTCTTCTAATCGTACGTAGATACAATATTTGTAGCATATTTTAGACAAAAAAATCCATAGAATGTTAAATCAGAAAATGAAAACGCCTCATATTGAAATGTAAATAGAAATGTGAGAATTCTAATTGTGACGAGTGGTACCAAGGAATTTCAATCCGAAAAGTAATTACATGACTAAATATTCTTTATTAGATATTGTTTTATTTGAAAAATTTAAGAGCTGATATAAATGTATACATTTTTCCACGTACTGTATATGTTTGTGGTTTTTTTTTTTTTTTAAATCTTTATTCTTTAATGATAAATTGGGGTGGTATTGGTCTTTAATTATTTTATTTCACTTTTAAACGCAAAATGAAATACTTATGTAAAATTGATAGGCATTATTAAAGTGATTTTGCAGATTTTTATTCACACAGTCCTCTTATTTTACAGGATTTAAGAAGACACGTAAAAGTGTTTCATTACTAAACGTGATCTTCTATTTTCAAACATTAGGAGGAAAGAACATGTAAAGAATATAATTCTTTCAAATATTAGTATTTTTTTTTATATTTCTTGTGAATGCAAATGAATACGAAAATATGTTCTTTAAGTTTTGTTGCAACCGTAGGCAAATTGTAAAACGAATCATCTTAATAAACGTTTTATTTTAAACTATTTACACCACTGGGTCGATGCCACTGCTGGTGGACGTTTCGTCCCCGGGGGTATCACCAGCCCAGTAGTTTCTTTGGTGTTGACATGAATATCAATTATATGGTCATTTTCATATATTTCCCGTTTCAAAACTAGAATTTTCGAAAAACTGAGAATTTTCTTATCCCAGGAATAGGTCACCTTAGCTGTATTTGGCTCAACTGTTTTTGAATATTGGGTCCTCAAAGCTCTTCAACTTTGTACTTGTTTGGCTTTATAACTATTTTGATCTGAGCTTTACTGATGAGTCTTATGTAGACGAAACGCGCGTCTGGCGTATCAAATTATAATCCTGGTACATTTGATGGCAACTATTCGTTTACCTTATATAGTTTTTATGAGATGTAAGAAAGATAATTCATATTTCAAATATTAATATGCAATTAGTATACCGTTTCTGTTGATTTTTCGATAATCAATTAGTTGGTTTTTTGTAATATTAACTAAAGATGTATAACATTTAAAAACAAATGAGCTCTGACGATGATCAATTTTTGATCACTGGTGTCTAACATTTTTTGTAATCTTGTAATCAAAAAGCAAAAGTTAAAGAAAAGTTAACAATAGCCTTTTTTGTACTCTAAAGTTTAAATGTATTCACATTAATATACGTATATATAAACAGTATATATCACACGTTAGATTTATATATAGACATTAATAAAGTTATACTTCCTTTTCTGCAAATTATGTGAGTAAACTTTTATATCTCGAATAAAAACACTCAATTACCATTTAATTGATTATAATTAACTTTAAATTGATTTTTCAGCATTGTAGCATTATCGAGTTTCTTTAAATATTTAAGTTCATTTATTTCCTTTCGATATTAGATTTGTTCACCAATAATGTACGCCATTTTTAAATATATTCAGAATAATTATACACTAATCTTATTTAAAGGTTCCAAGAAAGACATCAATACAACGAAGGAAATAAAAGAGAAGAATGGCATTGATGCTTCTTCCAAATTCGAATCAAAAGTGGTTAACGACTTGTAAAACGGTAAGTCGATTACAATTTGTTATTTTAGTTTAAACATATTTATTTATAGTGGATTGGGAAACAAGTTTTACAACTTATATTAATCCCTTTCCACTTTGCAGGTGCGAGTGCTGCCTTGTAGCGGCATTAGCCTACTCTTTTTCGAAATCTACAAGGGTGTCTTTAACGTGCAAGAGATATGTCTCTCTCTTAACACGGGTCAGCCATATGTCGTCCCCTTCCGACAGACTATCATCGTTTCCTCAAGACCATACTCGCAAATGGTGTCAAGGGCTCGTCAAAGGAAAGCCGAAAATAGATGTCCTTAAATTTTCATCCCAAACAGGAATCGAGCCAGGAACCTTTGTGTTATAAGTCCGATGCACTAACCACTACACCACGGCTCAAAATTTGTTTGTGCGTAACCTTACTGTCGCTCACTTATAGTTTCAAAGTTTTTACATCCATTTGTCTCCATCAATCTAAGTTAGATAAATGGTCGCTATTTGTAAGCATAGGTCCTTAATCTGTTTCCGGGACGCTTTGATTATTTCTATGTCAAAATGATTTACAATCAACAAAGGGAGATGCAAATTTAGAATAAGTTAGTTCTTTTAACTATAACTCACTATATTGCCTAAAAATTATTGTTGTTTAAACTATGCCAAAAAGTAAAAACACAAAAATACTGAACTCCGAGGAAAATTCAAAAAGGAAAATCAAAAATCAAAAGGCAAAATCAAAAGTCCAAACACATCAAACGAATGGATAACAACTGTCATATTCCTGACTTGGTACAGGCATTTTATGTATGCTTAAATGTAAAAGTATTTCGTTCATAGTTCATCGTGGAATATTATTTGATGATTAATTTATAACCATTTTCAATTCATACAGTTTTTCCTGTTGGTACTGGTGGCTATAGATTTATGCAGTGGTGAGTATTTTTTGCCATTTATTCTCTCCATGATCAAGACTTAAGTTATTTTGTGAATAAAACAGATGTATAAGCATGTACAGTCAAACCTATATGTAAAGGTAATCCTTGGAACAAATGATAACTTAACTTTGAAATGAAGCTAAAAAATGCACACTTTTTACTTCAAGAGAAGTTGAAATTAAAAGACAGGATTTTTTACTTAGTAGGTTGTATGTTGTATTCTTAGTACATGTACATAGTAGAGGAGATAATTTAGAGGTGAAATTTAGAGCCAGTTTGACAATGAAATATGGATGTTAAGTATGTATCAGATAGATTCTAAATAAATGGATAAAATTTGTATATTAAACGCCAAGTTAAATAAACAAAGGGCATTTATAGAGTTAAGCAAGAATGGACTATATATATATAAGATTTTACAATAACGCAAAGTATCCTAAAAACTTAATTATTTATAACGCAATACAACCATTAAAGAGACATTTCTTACAGCATTTAATATGTGCTCTTGAATTATGTGTCATGGATTAGGCGTTATTTTTATTAGAAATCTGTTTTTTTATTAGAAAAAGAGGTAGTTTAATATATGATATTTCTTCAGGTTCGGTTTTCTGGAGCCTGGCCACTAAACCAGCAGTGTTTGGTAACGATATAGAGTTACATTGTAATCTTGATAATGATACATCACTCAATGGTTCGCGGCATTGGAGTAAAGGAGACAACGTTAAAGTATTAGTGGTAAACGGCAAGACAATCAACGATACAAAATATTCTGAGGAACTAGACAAAGCTAAACGTACTTCCATTTTAACTATAACTTCATTAGATACTGGTGATGTGAACGTTCCATACACGTGCCAACATGGCTTCCAAACGTACAAGAAAGTTTTGAATATGACTGTGGAGAACTTCGAATGCAAGTATTTCTGATTTATATTTTGAATGTTTTTGATTCAGTTAATCAATATTTCCATTTGATACTTTTTATCGTTTGTGGTTTGAATTCTGATTTTGTTTTAATTAGTGATTGTAATGTGTATGCGTCTCTTTAATTATATTTTCAGATCATCCTGACAAAAGCAATGCATCTTTCAATCAGGAAGACGATCATGTGTTATTTGCAATGAAATTTGAAAAAGTGTTCCCAGTTCCTACTTGCAAAGCGTCATACGGGGTACGTTGTTAAGTCATTTTTGAGGCCCCTCGTGAGGATTTTCAAGTAATCGCAGTCATAATCACAAATTGCTTACGTTTTGTATAAAAAAAAAGACTCACCTGTTACGCTCTAAACAAAATAAAAATAAAGGAAAAAAAGACTGTTTGAGTTCAACTGTGTAATAAGGTGTCAAATTTTTAGAAATGAATATCATGCTTTCATCTTATTTTGAGGTGAAACAATAAATATGGTCATGTATTTGATCGAATATTTGGTTCAAGATTTCGAATGAGGACATACATATTCAACAGGTTACTCAAGGTTATTGCAGCTATGCATATTGAATAGGGGAAGATATTTTGGATGGTGGTAGTAGCAATGTACGAAAAATCCTACGTTTCCAAGTAACTGTTTCATTTATGTTTCCTGTGTTTTCAAAGCATTCGCAACTTCATTGTAAAAATCTTCCGCCTATTCAATATGGTTGCAATGTGAAAGGGCCTATAAAAATAAAATGAACAGCTGATTAGAAACTGATAATTCTCCACATTTATTTCGTACAGGATCAAAACATTACAAACTTGTTGAACATAAGTTCCGTTCTAGAGGATGTATTTTACAAAGTTGAAATTAACCTGAAGTATCATCACATCTCGAAAGGATGCATGCATCATCCATTCGAGCTCGACTGCTGCGTTGGAACAAAGACGATCAAACAACGTTTTGAGACGGCCAATGATGTTTGTCTGGAGATGACCCCCAAATTAAAAACTGGTTGGTTGTTTTTCATGTAAAAAATAAGATACTTTTATGTAAATTAAGGAGTTATCAGTTCCATGCTACATTTAAAAAGTTGCATTGCAAGGTGATGAAAATAAAATATCTAACAACGTATGGAGATACCATCATGGCCAATGATGTTGTCTTATGATAGCCCTTGGATTTAAAACTGTTTAGTTGTTTTTATCATATAAATTTAGTAAAAAGTACAATAGTTTATTTTGCATTCAGTTATAAAGATTAAGTTGTGACACGCCACTGATGAAAAGGTGCATTGTAAAGTGATAGGCAAGATCATCTGTTCAAAAGATCATAATATCAATATTATTTTACTAAACGAATGCTATAGTAGTAATTATGTCGGATAAAATTACTGTCTTTATTTCCTAGATATTTAAAGTAGTATATAAGAAGTTGATTTTGAACATCCTGTCAGGATAATAATTATGTGATATGAATAAAAAAATATATATATATATGGAGTACGGTATACAATCACGTGAATGTCAATGCAGCGACACAAATTATAACCAAATATGCGAACAAAGTTTGAAGCCTGGTATCTAGGATGAGTTTATCTATGCATATTGAAAATGTATTATTGTTTGTCTTTTATAAAAAGTATAGTTTCATGTTTTGATTTCAGATGAAAAACCGAATGTATCCGAGAAGGATCAGACCCTTGGAACGGTTGGACAAATAGTATTCGGGATAGTGTTTTTAATTTACTGTGTTATATTCACAATAACATTTGCATATATACAATATAATAGTTACTAACTTTGCTGTTCGTTGTGTAGTAATTGTGTTATTTATCTTGTAAATTCTAGAAACTATGTTGCATTACTAACAAAATATATAAAGTAATATATCTGAATTATCAAGGAAATATCGACGTTGATCGTGCATATATGTAGACAGTGACTCAAACGGCAAAACAGCGTATAGCAAAATGGACTTACGATATGTGACCAACCGTTATCGCTAACAATGGGTTTGTTTTGCTGCGTTCATGTGTTTATTAACCCTCATGAAACACTCAAGGTTTGATAACAGTCAAAACGGAAATATTTAATTTAGCTAAATTGAATGTGGTACTATATAAAATTTAGAAAAACGATATGTGAAATTTCAATCATATTTTGTTTAGATATTACCGTGTTCTATTGATGTGATTTGTTTTTATGAATATATTCAATATACTTTTATATTCAAGTTATTGTGGTAAGTGAATATTCCTGTTAGGATTTGAATACGTAATATCATGCACTGCCAAAAGAAGAGGGGTAGTGGTATAATATTGACGTAAGCGAAATAAGATGTTCTATGAGCAAGAATATGTGAGACGAATAGCACTATTTCTTTGTGTATCTGACTTTTAGAAGATGAAGAGGTTAATATCAAAGCAGTGGCGGATTCAGAGGTGGGCGTAGAGGGCGTACGCCCCCCCCCCCCCTTTTGCTTGGACTTTTTTTTTCTTTTTTTTTTTAATAATTAATTAGACTAAACTTCGTAAAATTTTCCATTTCCTGTGTAATATGTTTTTAAGCGACAATTCGATATATTTTGCACGTATTTACTGTATTTTATTATTGGTTATGTAGAAGTCATCTGATTCGCTACGGTGGAGTTAACTAGTGCGTCGAAAAAACGTAACTCAGTCATTTTGAAATACAAATAACAGTAACACATTGCTTTGGCTGAGGGAGACAAGTATGACACCTTCAAAGCGACAAAGAATTGAGCAAGAACGTACTGACTTTTATTTCACAATTCCACAAACAGAAAGTTTATAATACTCTATTATACTCTCATAAAAAAAAGTTTCACAGCAATATTATTTTGCTGCGAAAACATGTAAACCCCACACACCTCAGCCTATTAATAACATAGCTGAATAATGATCCCCAATCAGTATGATCTAGATAGATTTAAAGTCTAAGGTATGGACCATTTAATTTGAGTGGACAGTCTGAGATGTTCGAGAGAAGAAATTATTACCCTGATTTTTGCCTTTAACATTATTTTCTGGTCGTATTTGGAATGAAAACAATAATCTTGTCCAATTATTTGCTATTAGAAACAAAAAATTCCAACAGAACTATTTAGCATTATATTGGTCACTTGTGGACAGTTGTCTCATTGGCAATCATACCACATCTTCTTTTATATATATACATATAAATACTAAACGGGCTTATTTTTGGGGGGCCGGGGGTTTGCATGTAAATTCTATATCTGGCCGGAATGTCTGTTTCGCCGAACTGCCCGACTACAACCTGCCTGCTGGGCGTGGCCTTTATGTCTCATTTTCTCATTCATAAATTCGTAGTCATTTCAGACTCATTTGTAGCCTTTTGTTGATTTGGAACCCCTCACTTCCCTTGTTGTGTGAAACATTCCAACCAAACATTTTGATAAAAATTGCTTGTTTGTCTGTCTTAAATCGTGTCGGTCGTATTGTAAATTTCATTGAATCGCCCGGCGTATAGTTTGTTTACAACAAGATATCTGTGAGTTTATACTAACTAAACATACAACAAACGCGAATTTTCCATGTTTATTTTTTACTCAATTCAATTCAATTCAATATTTTATTTTATTTACGTCTCACCTTATGTATAAAATAACACAATACATTTATAAAAGATACATTTTGTATACATAAGCCAATCTGTACAGATTTATGAGAGACGATAATCACTTTTAAAAAGAATATGTATATGTACATAATAAATATTAAACCTGAATGGTAAAATTATACAACAAAAGTATTTAATTATTATTTACAATATAAATATTTGGCACATAATCTTATAATATCTTGATTCGAAAATAAAAATACGATTTTCTGACAATCTGTAAAACTATTAAAATGTTCATCAATTTTAAGAGACTCAGTAAAAAGAACTTGTCTAAGATCATAATGACATTATAAACAGGACAATGTAAAATAACATGATATTCATCTTCGACAGTATTAAAACAATTAAAACAACATCTCTCTTCCAGCGGCAAATTTTCATACCTCCCGCTTTCCAGTCTAATAGGAGCACAAAAAGGCATCAACCGTTTGCAGTAGTTTTCTACAACAATTAAGTCCGACATCATATATATTAGTCTATTATAGCTCAGGATTTATCCAATCATTACATAATAGATAATCAATGGGGATAAAACGGCATAAAAAATGTTTAACCCTTACACTTTACAGCAACTATAAAATATACATGCCCAAAGTCAGGAACCGTTTAAAAAGTGAATTTTACCCTTATTTTATGTTTGTTTAGTCTGAATAAGGTCTCAAAAATTGTTCGCATCGCTCCGCTCGGCAAACATTATTTACCTCGCCCCCCTTTCCAAAATCCTGGATCCGCCCCTGCAAAGGAAACTAATATTCGGTCATATCGCTTTGGAATTCAACAGACTGTTTAATTCCAAACACCGAAGACACTCAGAGAGCTTTGCAATTGCATACGATGTTATAAACCTCACCCTGCAGAGTTATCATTTAAACATGTATACGCTGAAACATTCTTTTTAAAAATGTATGTTTTTTATTTGTTTTTGTGTAAGTATATTTTAATATAGAATATATTTTTAATTATTCGTTTTTGTGTAAGTATATTTTAATAAAGAATATTTTGTATGTCTTATCTAATCATTTTTATGCATGTAACAGTATGTGTTTATGTTTGTGTATAATATTGTTATTGCACCTGCACCTGTTAGTGTGTGGTTGTATGACGATAAATTATTTGTCTACATTTAAGGGTGTACGTATACTCACACTATTTTAATAAAATGATAATGTACGTTATTTAACCAACCTAAAAGTCGAAAATTATTTATATAATAGTTCTTGAAAAACTGGTCATTATCGTGATATATGGACTGCCCACAGGACAGTGATATTGACTAAGATAGTGATAATGACTGAGCCAAAGGAGAGGTCATTATCGCTATCGCAGTCAATACCACTGTCCTACGGGCAGTCCATGTATCACGATAATGACCAGTTTTTCAAGAACTATTATGTTTATTTCATTGAGAAAGCATGTTTTGGAAAATTCTCGTAAATTCAAAATGCCTAAAGCGAACTCGAGTAGTTGTACGATTTCTAAGACAAAGAGTGAAGACCAGTCGTAGTAATACTGCCATTCATTTTAGTGCAATTTTTCAGTATATGAATATTAATCAAGTTATCTTTAATTTTATATCTAACGAAAACAACATATAATAAACAATTCAACAACTTGAATATAATATTAAAATCAGGAACATGTTTCATAAAAGATAAATCTCTCCAAACAGAGAAACCACGCCCTATCGGTTATTAACAGAGAAATCACGCCCTAGCGGTCATTATCAGACGGAAACCACGCCCCAACAGTCAATATCAGACGGAAACCACGCCCCCACCGGTCAATATCATGTAAAAGTTCGTTAACGACCGGTTTTCTGGTCCGTTTTTTCTGTTAATGACCGATGGAATTTATTACTAAGAATAATGAATGCCATGTGACCCCTTTTTATCCAATAAGAGAATCTTGTTCTCAACCGATATGAAATAAAATTGCATAACGTGAAGGGCGTCAAGCAACGTTATTATTAATTTTGTTGTTGTTGTTTTGTAACATTTGAGCATGAGAGAAACTTTACTTAATCATTTTTGATACTTATTTGAAAATTCAAAAATATCGTATAACTATCCAACAGCGATCCAATGACGTAGATTTCTATCTTATGAACTATATGATACCGGTATGGCCTTAAAAAATTATCAAAAGCTATACCACATGGCAAAACAACGGACTGCTTCGTGTATACATATAAAAAGGAATGATAAATATACGATCGTTAACACACTGAATCACAGTCTTCTGGATTTGGCAAATGCGAGTACAGAATGCATGGTTGAGTGTGCCCTAATCTGGGAAAGTGGTGTACCAGCATAACTTAATAGTACAGAAAATCAGAAGCCAACAACAACTTTATAACAGTTGTAAAAGTCTTCACTCGTGATCAGATTGATAAAAGCACTGGATTTACCGTTAGTATTATGTGACCTTTCAGTTTGAAATCATATTCTTGGTGCGTACAAATTAAACATAAATAGTTTAAACACTAAAAATCTGAGACTACTATAACACATAGTAGTCTCAGCTAAAAATCAAACAAAGGGGCGTAACTCAATGTTTTTGCAACATATTACCAGAGACAAATAATCTCCGATATAACTATACAACTGAATACTGTACATGATCCGGACCATATGAGTATTTGGACCATACGCGTATGGTCATGACCATATGCGTATACTCATATGGTCCGACCATACGCGTATGGTCCGACCGTACGCGTATGGTCGGACCATATGAGTATAATACTCGTTTGATTATTAACGGGCCGGACCATATGAGTATTTGGACCATATAGGTATTTTTTTTCAAATTACATTATAAACGTATCAATACAAAAACTATCTAAAAAAGCAATGATGGTTACATGAAATGTATTAATTTTTATAATTCAAAGACTACGTAAAACTTAAATATTGATGCCCTAGTTAGTTTTCATCGCTAATTACATTCTTGCATTTAGGCTTGAGGTGATAGTTACTTCCACACGGTATCATAGCTTTTTTGCATTTACTAGTCTTTGTTGTGCACGATCCTTTGCATTTACATCTTTTGTTTGCGAATGAAAAGTTAGCCTTTTTGCAGCTGCGTACAGTGATACCGAGGTCTTGTGCCATTCCGATATATCTACGATGTTTTAAGAAGCTCTAGATCTCAAATATCGTAACACGACTGCAATACACCATATTCACAAGACAACTTAGATAAAATGTGTTACTTTCAATTGACTTCTTGTGTAACAGTTCATTAAGAAATTTTTTGAAATATTTTTTTAAGTCGACATATTGCCATTCACTCGTTATAACAAATCGGTAATTACCATCGGTAATGACCATCGGCAATGACCATTGGTATAAAATGTGTTAATTATAGTTTTGACAAGTAAATGAAATTAACTATTTAAAACTTCTAAATTTTTTAGCTAATCTTTTTGTTACGATTATATAAATCAATATAAAATTACCCGTATATATGATAGCGTCTTTTTAATGAACAGTCATACCATATGAAGAGTTGAGACGTATACATATTTAAAGTAATTAATTACCCCGACCATACGCGTACGATCGGACCATACGCGTATGGTCGGACCATATGAGTATATACCCATATGGTCATGACCATACGCTTATGGTCCAAATACTCATATGGTCCGGAACATACACATACAAAATATATAATAATAATGTCGTCAGTGTGCGTATATCTAATAATTCAAATATATATAAACAAACGAAAATGAAAAAAAAATCATATCATAAATTTTATTTTACTGTCAATACCAAGTCAATGATATTTAAGTACCGAATCACTAGACAAGCTATATGACCAAAAAGGACTTAAAAATGGTCAATAGCAAATTCCTAGAAGCCGGTTCAACAAATGATTATGTCATATGATCTCTTTCTCAACTTTAGTTTAAACAATATTTATTAATAATAAACAATTTCAAGACAAATATTACAATGTTACATAAAGTACAAATATGGGATTCGGAAACAAGTTTGGAAAAACTTTTATAAATCCGTCTCCGTTTCTCAACTTTGCCTAAAAAAGCGGAATATAGTTTATATCATTCTATTCCTCTGTGTTACTTAGATAGCGAAAGGAATGTCTGGTGACTCATTTGAGGAACGTGCGATCATACCACATCTTCTTTTTTAGATATTAGGTCACTGGATCAAGTAAATTTCATAAAGGGGTCCGCTCCGGTCATGGTTCAGTGATTCCCTAAACAACCTTTGTCTCACTAAAGGGGGGCTATATCGCGCTTGTCCCCTAAATTCTTTTATTCAATTTTTATCCGAAAACAATATTCTGATACCCAATTTTTCACACTTGTTTTTTACCTAAAATGCTTAATGGAATGAGTTATCTAAGGTAGGTTTATGATTGGTAACTATCACTTTTGCACTGTATTAGCTTTTATTCAGATAAACCATGTAAATGGCTCGACAACTGCATCGAAATTGAAAATTCCTGTTAACCTTCACAACTATTTGCGCAAGTAAAAGTTGATTATTCATATTAGAATATAAAAGTTGTCTTATAAATAGGAAGTAATCGATGCGAAAATTATTTGGGAGCAGGAATTTCAGATGTTGAGAAATGTACACTATAATATGTAGATAAAACAAAACAAAGATTTTCTTACCATGTCAGGTCAAAATTGATGATGCTCCGCTTGCTTAGTACCTATATCCGGTGTACTGATGATACACGGTGAATTTGATGATTATTATACTATTAAACTAGTATAATAGATCTATTCCTAGAATATTTTGTGGTTAAGAAAATTTATTTCATTCGGAATCAAGATTTCCCCCAATAATCCCAAGAAAAGATTATATAAAGCCCAGACCAATTCTTCTTTATAACGTTAAGTCTGTCCTAGTAGTAAATAGAAAGACGGTTTTCTTTTTTTTTTTTTTTTTTATAAAATCCCGCCAAATAACTTTTATTAAGAAATTCCAGGTAAAACGGATGTGGTAAACTAACTTCCGGTTTTAGAAATATCCCAAGGTAAACAAAGTCGTAAGACAAGTAACTTAAGACATTATAAGACACGATAAAGATTACTTGTGAATAAATATTTGCTTTCTCTATTTGAAAAAGTCTTAAATGAAAGGTTAAGATGACTGATAATGCCAATGACATAATTCCTAACGCACTGTCCCACATCATGCACATGGACCACACCTGTGTTAAATTAATATTAAAAAGTCCTAATAAGAGATCATAAGAGTGCTTAATGTTGTTATAACATTAAAAGTATATGATTAATTTAGTTAGATTAAGTTATAGAAAGAATGAATGACAGTTTACTTATAGAAATAACACTAAATACATGCAGAGCTGGGTTGGATAGAAATAAACCTTAAATGCAAATATAAAAATCAATACATCTTACTTCTGTTTACATGGTTTACCTATTTCGGATTGAAAAATCTCAAATATAGTCTGTCAGGCGCGGATCCAGAGGGGGGGGGGGATGGGGGGGGGGGGGGTTCCGGGGGTTGGAACCCCCCCCCCCTTTTTTTTGGCCGATCAATGCATTTGAATGGGAGCATATAGCTGGAACCCCCCCTTTACTCTGGGTTGGGAACCCCCCCTTTTTAAAATGGCTGGATCCGCCTCTGTCTGTAACTGTTTAAAAATTGAGTTGTTATAAAAACCTTAAAATACAGACCAAAATTCATCTTTTATTTCATAGTTGAATTTTCCAAAAGGGTGCTAAAGGGTTATTTCCGTGCAACATTTTGGGATTTTTAAATCTCGAAATCAGATTAAAATAGATCCATTTGTTCTCGCTATTTAACTGTCCTATCAGAACACAGCTGGATCTGGTGTCCTTACAATCCCTGTTGGTTGTACATGATTGTAATAATTTGTAAATTGCAAATACTACACTTTTTAACCCCAAAAAAAACATAGATAAATTTACCAGTGGCAGATCCAGGATAGGTGTGTAGAGTGCATCTCTCCTTTTGATTGTATAAAAATAATAAGCTGGTATCAAATAACTTGACAAAATTAATTTTGGCTTGTTTTGAAAAATATTTACTTTTACCCTTTGATCAAAATGAAAAAATTAAAAATAATTTGAACCACACACTTTTTCCAAAAAATATTACCCTAACAATATAACTTGATCAAAATGTTTAGCTGAATTTTACAGAATAATCTCCATTAAGAGTTATGAACTACATTAAAAGTCTCATGTTTCACATGAGTTATGGGATTTTAAGCAATAAGAAACCTCTAACTTATTAATTTATTCAGGAATTACGCCCCCTTTAAAAAAAATTCTGGATAATTATCTCCCTCTAATCTGGTAAAGAGTTTTGTAACCTTCCTAACTTAAGTCAATATAATGATATATTTTCCATTAATCATGTTAATTGTATTACCAATTCAATGAGACAGTTCATAGAAATTTTTAGAATTATCAAAAAGCTATATTAACCAGCTGCAGATCTAGGATAGGGTGTAGAGGTTAGGTGCCTTCCCCTTTTTGCTCAAAAGAAACCTCTTACTTCAATGTAAGGAAGTATGCCCCTATTCACAATTTCTAGATATGACCGTGATAACCTGTTGAAAAGTTCAATAACCTTCCTTAACTGTCCTGGTCTAGAATTCATTCGTACTCTAAATTTCAGATGAGTCGAAGTTTTCTTGTGGTCCTGAAATGAATCCAAACAAATTCAATTATACCAACCCCTGATGAGTTGAAATTTTGGTTGATTTTAACTAAATTTAGGATCCAAAGGTTAACAAAAGCAAAAAAAAATGTTTTTTTATCTCGAACTAATACACATATGTCAAAACATTACCTCTGGAATACAAATGGATTGAAGGGTTATTTGACAGTACAGTTGGCAATTTAATTTCCAGTAACTGACCACTTTTTTTAATTTATGACAATCTTTTTAGCATTGTAGCTAAATTTTCGAGTTAACTGGAAAGATGCATGTTGTATAGCATCAACTTGCTAGATAAAGTCATTAAAAACCTTTTCATTTGTCAATGTTTGCCCTAAAAATCTCTTCAACCTTTTACATTACCTGTAGGCCGTACGAATCATTTTATTGTTGCTGCAATTTAGCAATACTGGTAATGCCATGGGTTCATGACTTCTGAATTTGACAGGGTCCGTGAAAAATAAGCTCCATATGATTTTTAGCCCCCATAACAATTACAAAAAAAAGCTAGAAAACTACATTGGAACCTTCATGACAGCTTTTTGTAATTCTCAACTTAGGGGGGACCATGAAGGCGTGGCATTTCAATGGTTACAAATGGCAATTAATGAAAATATTGATACTTCTACATGTGTATAATGAAATAATTTAAATAAGCAATGTATCAGTCTGTTCACCATTCCTTATATGAAGGGGTGAAATACTTTCGATCACGCTACACTTTAAGGTGTAGACACGGTTTTTGATGGTGAAAGGTCCTCCATCGTTCAATTTTCATCAGTGGAGATCCCTGAGGCTAGATCAAGCTTTACAGATTTAACAGACTTAAATACGATAGGAGGGAAATATTTATTTTTTTTGTTACTCATCCTACATTTTTGAACACTTTGGTCAGTCATGGGTACAACTCATATGTACAAGTTATTTTGTATATTTATGTTGTACATGTAAGTCAGCTTTAGTCAGTCAGGAGTGGTACTTAAACAAGTGATTTCAAAATCACTTCTTTGAGTGATTTGGGCTGTGAAATATTTAAAATTTTTGCACAGACTTTTCAAAATCACTGAAACAAGTAATTTGAGAAGTAAAAATTTAATCACTTCAATAAGTGTTTATAACATTTTTTGGATATTTTTCCCACAAGCTTGATTTTTTTATTGTTCTAAAGACCAGAATTCCATTGAAAAAACAACTACATTGTATGTACATGCAGAAATTGTCATTTGCTTGATAAGCCTGCCAGTTTTTACAGTGTTTTTGATTATGCAAAAACTGGAATAATTTGTAGATCAGGGCATAACTTTAAAATAAATCATTCTAATATTAAGGAAAACCAATCAGGTCACCCAATACTGTTGACCTTTGTCTGATAGTAAGAGTAGTTAATGAATATTTGATTAGAGAACAATTCCCAAGGGTTCTTTTTAAAGCCTTAGCGCACTAACTTACTGTCCAAGCGCACTGATGAAATTGATATCCAAAGATAAAGGGATAATTGATTTATGTAGGAAAATTATAGAAAAGTTTGTGAAAATATGGAAAATCAATGAAACTAGCATTTGAAGATCAAAGAAAACACCAAAATCACTTAAATAGGTGATAACTGAATATAAAAAACCACTGAAATAGGTGATAATGAAATCACTTGTTTAAGTAGCACCCCTGTAATTACCTATACATGTGTATTTGTTTGATGTCAAATTAAAAGAAAAAGTTTTAAAAAATGTTTGAATTATCTCCCCTTAATTATGATTTGAAATTTTCAAAAAAAATTACTTATGCTATACATATGTACACTTCAGATTTTTTTTTCATTACCCCTAAAATTTGTCGCGCAGAGTGTAAGTTGCTGGATCACAGCATTTTTTACTGGTAAAAATGACAGACAATTGAGAATTTCATGGTCCCCTGTGAGTAAAATTGAGAATGGAAATGGGGAATGTGTCAAAGAGACAACTACCTGACCATAGAACAGACAACAACAGAAGGTCACCAATAGGTTTTCAATGTCTTTTATGAGAGGGACAAACACTCACCTAGAACAATGTACATGTAGTCGGTATAAAAAGAGAAATTATAGTAATAAGATGTGGGGTACGCCTGAGATCCCCTCTCTTTAAAACATAAAAAAGAGTAATTTATAGGTAAAATTACTGACAATTTCTTTATTGTAATATGGTCTGCTCATTCTCATTAGCCCCCCTTCCACCCCCCAATAAATCCTCAATCCATGTCTAAAAATTGTAGATCTAAAATGACTAAAAGAGATATTTTGTAATTTGTTGCTCTACCTTTAAAATTAGTTACCTGTACCAGTAAATTAAATTTTATTCAACATGTAATACCCCTTACTATTTTTGTTGGCATCCTAACACATTATTATACCATATCATGATTACTATTTATTTCAGTTTAAACAAGACATTTCTGTAGTAAGATAAATTATAAAATATTTAAATTGCAATGAGTTATAAGCATAAATGCACAATATTCATTGAAGTTGAAATACACATAATTGGATTTTTTTCAATGACATTTTGTATGCATTTAAAATCTTTGAGGTGCATCGGCATATCAATAAACAGATAAATTTTCGGTTACATTATAAGAGATGGAGATCAATAATTTTTTTGTGAAAAAGTTCAATGAACATGATGAAGATTGTATAGAAAGTATGGCTTTGCTCATTGTTGAAGGCTGTACAGTGACCTATAGTTGTTAATTTCTGTGTCATTTTGGTCTCTTGTGGAGAGTTATCTCATTGGCAATCATACCACGTCTTCTTTTTTATATGTAAATATTACATTGTCTATTGTTGCAAAATCCTGTCTGGGCAGTTTGCTGTCTGCTTGTCAAGTTGCAGAAACATCTATGTATTTGAACCTCCATTGAAAAACCATCACTTGTATAATATAAAAAAGAAGATGTGGTATGATTGCCAATGAGACAACTATCCACAAAAGACCAAAATGACACAGACTTTAACAACTATAGGTCACCGTACGGCCTTCAACAATGAGCAAAGCCCATACTGCATAGTCAGCTATAATAGGCCCCGATAAGACAATGTAAAACAATTCAAACGAGAAAACTAACGGCCTTATTTATGTAAAAACATGAACGAAAAACAAATATGTAACATATAAACAAACGACAACCACTGAATTACAGGCTCCTGACTTGGGACAGGCACATACATAAATAATGTGGCGGGGTTAAACATGTGAGCGGGATCCCAACCCTCCCCTAACCTGGGACAGTGGTTTAACAGTACAACATAAGAACGAACTATAAAAATCAGTTGAAAAAGGCTTAACTCATCAGATGGACAAAAATAAGTTCATTCATCCCACTGGTCATGAGGATGACCTTTAATTATAACAGGTTTTATTGTAAATAATATAAAAATATAAGTTACTTTTGGTATGAAAAATGTTGTCATACATGTACCTGTACATCTTCATTAAGAAAAAATAGCTCGAAAGAAAATATCTTAAATTTAAAGTACATTTTCAATTTAAACATGTGCTAAATACATCTTTTCCCACAAAAAGCTGTTTAAGTCCCCTAATGAGAATTATGTAGTGCAGGAGTCAAAAAATGTTTTGATCAGATATTTAAATAACTTATACAAAAATAATTTCTATAGCAGTAGACAAAAATAATTTCTATAGCAGTAGACAAAAATAATTTAAATAGATGTAGGGTTGATCTAGATTTCAAGTATCATTCCTGTAACTTGATATTTTACAAAGTTGACTTTTATTTTTGTAGTTTTATCATATGGGTGTGTTCGCAAAATGAAAGTTGGTAATCAGTCATTGAATAAAATAAAGGAATGGATTATCATAACAGACAATTAAGAATACCTACATGTGATTCTAAATGGAAATAAACATAAACAGGTAAGGTTTATATAATTACAGGTATATTGACAGAGCTTCCTGGTATGTTTTTGGTCTATTGTTATATTAAATGTTAATTGGAGGGTGTGTAAGTTTGTTACATGTATGTGGGATAGGATAAGACAGAGCTTTTGGAAACAATGGTTATGGCCATGCAGGCCTGATGTGGGAATGGTAATGAATAAGGGTCTGTCTTGGGTTTACAGAATAGAGATTAGTTGCCCCAGAGTGTCAATTCTACATGTACATGTACTACAGAAAAAGATTTTAAAAAGAGAAAAATAACCCACACTCATTAAACATAGAGAATAACATGTATAATAATTAGTATGGCGTTCATTATCACTGAACTACATGTAGTATATATTTGTTTAGGGGCCAGCTGAAGGACGCCTCCGCTTGCGGGAATTTCTCGCTACATTGAAGACCTGTTGGTGACCTTCTGCTGTTGTTTTTTTCAATGGTCAGGTTGTTGTCTCTTTGGCACATTCCCCATTTTCATTCTCAATTTAATAGGATGCTGAAACATGAAGAATAGAGAAAAATGGGTAAAAAATATATAAAGAATAAAGAAAGTTGCCTTGGAATTTAAAGACAACAAAAAGTACCCTCATGAATTCAATTAAGCTTTTGATAATGATTATGTTAATGCAAGCTTGTTGATACAATCCTTATGGTCGTACAGGATTTGTTTTCTGTCCCATGAACCTGTAGGCAAACCAGCATGACGTAACGGCCATGACTGATAAAACAAAGGGGTTTAAATGCAAGTAGTGTCCTCCATTTTGAAAGCTGCAATAGAAAGGTAAAATCTGACTTTGCAAAATTGTTAATTCAGAAAGTCATGATATACATTGTACAGACATTTTGTACTTGACTATTTCAGCCAAAAAGGAGGATTTGCCCATGAATGCCAATTTCTACCATGGTTATTATGTTTTGCCTATTATCTTGAAAACTATGATAGATAGAGAAAAACTTTAAAATGCAAATACTGTCATGACTATGTGAACAGAAAGACTAAATCTACAAATATAATTCACATGGCATTAGTTAAATTTTAGTCAAGCTTTATATTCGAGTCTATGATATTAAAAAGTGCAGGTCCTTTAAGCTTAGATGCAGTACAGACAGATCATGCAAGATGAGCAACACATGCTAGCTCTTTAATAAATCCTTGATCTATATATAGTTCTATTTTGTAATATCCAATGTTTTGAAACACTGTGTCACTCCTGAATTAAAAGATAAAAATAGACTTTGTGTAATACAATGGGGTTTAAATATGACTAGACCTTCCAAGAAGATTTGTTTTCTTTTTACTAATATATCTATTTTTATAACAAGGAAGAAAAAAGAAAAATGATCATAAATTAAACAATACTTGGTATCTGTGTTTTATTAACTACAGCATGTAAGTGTGAAAATGTTAAGAAAACCATTATTAGCGTTCAAGAATTGTTCATCATTTCTCATGTCTCTCTTTCCAATAAAAATTACAGTCAATAGGTTAGTAGTTTTGTGAAAATATAAAACTTTTATTAGAAAAAAAAAGCTATATTATTGGCCTGACTATCACATTCAATATGTCAAAAAGAATTATGAATATTTGTAATTTTACTGTAATAGTAGCCTTGTATGATCTGTAGAAACTGGTTCTTTGTCCAAACTATCTTATTTCACCACAGGAATTCTGGAAAAAAACTTTTGTCACCCAACAATGCAGTCTACTTGTGTGATCATTTGCAGTATATTCCTGGAAAAACATATAGCTGACTATGCAATATGGGCTTTACTCATTGTTGAAGGCCAAACAGTACCTATACTTGTTAATTTATATGTCATTTGGTCTTTTGTGGAGAGTTTTTGCATTCCAGGCAATCATGCCAAATCTTTTAATGCCCCACTTATGCCCCACCTACGATAGTAGGGGGGCATTATGTTTTCTGGTCTGTGCCTCCGTTCGTTCCTTCGTCCGTCTGTGCGTCTGTTCGCTTCAGGTTAAAGTTTTTGGTCGAGGTAGTTTTTGATGAAGCTGAAGTCCAATCAACTTGAAACTTGATACACATGTTCCCCATGATATGATCTTTCTAATTTTAATGCCAAATTATAGTTTTGACCCCAATTTCATGGTTCACTGAACATAGAAAATGATAGTGCAAAGTTCAGGTTAAAGTTTTTGGTCAAGGTAGTTTTTGATGAAGTTAAAGTTACATCAACTTGAAACTTAGTACACATGTTCCCTATGATATGATCTTTCTAATTTTAATTCCAAATTAAAGTTTTGACCCCAATTTCATGGTCCACTGAACATAGAAAATGATAGTGCCAGTAGGGCAGCCGTGTACTTTGGACACATTCTTGTTTTTATCTATTTTTGTTTATAAAAACCTATTTTCCATCATCAAGTAGAAGTTATAAATAATTTAAGGACACTTCACAAGTATATAATCACTAAATAAACAATTGGAAAAGTTGTGTTTGTCAATTGTCATTACTGCCAGGGAATAAAAAAATATGAAAATTTCTTCACTAACCAAATACAGTCAAAATGTTTTTTTAAAGGTCATCCCTTTTAGCCAAACCCCTCTTCCACTTTCACTCTTCCTTCCCCTCACAGGGTTCTCACTAAGGGGAGTCCATGAGTCCTGGACTCATCAAAAACTGTTTGGACTTACCATTTTCAAAACTGATGAGTCCACAGATGCATCAAGATTGAAATATTGTATATAAACTGAACACAGTTGAACACAAATATCAACATTTTATAGCAAAAGTTTAAAAGTGATCTGAATTTAATGTCATTTCATTGCTCTATTAGGATATGGAGACTATAATATTACATTATATTGCAATAAATTATTTTCTTCTAGCTGTTGGACTCATCATGGCCAAAAATGACGAGTCCCTGGACTCGCCTTCAAAGTCCTTAGCGAGAACCATGAATTATACATATGCATTTTGAATCTCAACTCAAAAGTCGCTTCTCTTATGATGTCAATTTTCTCTGGGACCAGCTGCATGGGGATCTTTTTGAATATTAGTTTTACTGTTCATTTTGTTCAGACAAATGTTACAACTGAACATTTATAGGGGAAGTAACTCTTGTGTACAAATGTTTAACAATTTTATAGAAAAATACTCTGGATTTAAAAATTAATATGCATTGAAAATGAAGATTTTATTGAATCTCAAAGAACATAGAAATCAATAACCCAAAAATATTGATAAATTATATTTATACAATGTAAGTACACTTGAATCTGACTTAAGGTGGTACCAGTAACACTACAGGGAGATAACTCTGTAAAATCAGTAAAACGTTTTAATTATGTTGTGTTGTTAAGGGAATATTAAGTTTTTCAATGATCAAAATAAGTGTTTGTCAAACTGCTATATAACCAACTGGTGTAATTTTTCTGATTAAACGATTGGTTCAAATTTTTTGAAATTTTTATATTTTTGTCAAAGGGTCAAAGTAAATACTCTGTCAAAATTTAAAGAAAACTAAACGAGCCAAATTAATTTTAGTTAAGGTGTTGGGTACTTACCACCTTAACTGAACCTTTTGTAAAACTAAAAAACTGTGTAAACTTAGCTCTGAATTTGGTTCTGTAACAGTCTCATATATGTAAGTAAGTGAACCTATGCTTATGAACACCTGGCTAATAGTTTTTGTGTTGCTTAATTGACAGTGTCCAGCTGGGATGAACATAAGGAATATTTCTGTAGTCTGGCCCATTTGTCACCCATATGCACACTTTGTTTATCTGCAACTCCTTGAAAACAACTTTTAAGAATTCAATCAACCTTTCAAGGGTTCTCAGCCTCATCTTCAGAATCAGGATATAATGCTCCTTGCTACTACATGTACATTTACTTTAATTTTTTTATCTGTGTAATTTCGAGTTTTCCAAACCAAAAAATTAGAATAGAAATTTAGAATCATAAAGACTCAATCTTTTCAATTTTATAATATACAGATTTCACTATATTTGTTTCCTGGGTAAAACATCAACTATTATTTCTCACATTTGATATAAATTGTGGTAACTTTATTAGATTTCATAATCTATACAAAACACAGAAAGTTTCTCAGATAGTTAGAGATTATTTCATTAGATTTGAGTGAGTTTTCATGTTAAGATTGACCTGAAGTTAATTTGGCGTTATATTGAAATGAAGTTATAAATATATTCTTTTCTTATATAGAAATTTTATTTGATTAAAATGGCCATCTTTTGTTAAAGCATTTAGATTTATTTCTTAATTTGCAATGTACATCTGGATGATATTTACTTTGCAACAAGTTTACAATTGTTATTATAATTTGAAAAATGAATTAATATTTGTGGTTACATGTATTGAAATTGATGTTATGTACATGCAGTCATAGACATTGAATAATTTTGAAAGGTAGAAAATTATGAATTTATGCAGTGAACAAATTTTAGAAATGCGGAAAATTACGTCAATATGCATATAGTCCTCAGGACTTCTAGTGTTTTCCTTGTAAAAAATCTATATTATTTAAATGCATCATAGTGTCAGAATGCAATTCCCAGGAAACTCATTGTATTTAGCTACACCATGACAGAATGCATATCCCTAGAGGACTTTTATTGTTTTCCTTGTAAAAAAGCTATATGATTGGAATGCATATATACTGTCAGATGGCATATCCCCAAGAACTTATTGTTTCCAGACACACTATCAGAATGCTTATCCCTAGAGGACTTCTTAGTGTTTTTCTTGTAAAAAGCTATCCCATTAATCTGATTTATAAAAGTCTGTCATTCGTAGGTCAGATTCCGAATACAAACCCAATATGAATGCATGCAGTTTAAAAAAAATCTATAGATAAACGGTAAGTCAAAATGCAAATCCCTTAGAAAATCTAGTGTTTCCCTATACTATACAGCTATTCTGACTGAATGCTTATCCAACAGTTTAGGAATTAGGGGCCAAAAACAGGTCCCAAATAAGCATTTTTCTTGGTTTTTGCACAATAACTTTAGTATAAGTGAATAGAAATCTATGAAATTTTAACACAAGGTTTATGACCACAAAAGGAAGGTTTGTATTGATTTTGGGAGTTTTGGTCCTAACAAACTAGGGGCCCAAAGGGTCTAAAATTAAACTTTGTTTGATTTCAGTAATAAATGAATTATTGGGGTTCTTTGATATGCCATATCTAACCATGTATTCAGATTCTTAATTTTTGGTCCTGTTTTCCAATTGGTCTACATTAAGGTCCAAAGGGTCCAAATTTAAACTTAGCTTGATTTTAACAAAAATTGAATTCTTGGGGTTCTTTGATATGCTGAATCTAAACATGTACTTAGATTTTTGATTATGGGCCCAGTTTTCAAGTTGGTCCAAATGGGGGTTCAAAATTATTATATTCAGTATTGTGCAATAGCAAGAAATTTTCAATTGCACAGTATTGCGCAATAGCAAGAAATATCTAATTGCACAATATTGCACAATAGCAAGAAATTTTCAATTGCACAGTTTTGCACAATAGCAAGAAATATTCAATTGCACAGTATTGTCCCGTTTTCAAATTGGTCTACATTAAGGTCCAAAGGGTCAAAAATTAAACTTTGTTTGATTTCAACAAAAATTGAATATATGGGGTTCTTCAACATGCTGAATCTAAACATGTACTTAGATTTTTGATTATGGGCCCAGTTTTCAAGTTGGTCCAAATCGGGGTCCAAAATTATTATATTAAGTATTGTGCAATAGCAAGAAATTTATAATTGCACAGTATTCCGCAATAGCAAGAAATCTTCAATTGCACAGTAATGTGCAATAGCAAGAAGTTTTCAATTGCACAGTATTGTGCAATAGCAAGAAATCTTCAATTGCACAGTATTGTGCAATAGCAAGAAATCTTCAATTGCAGAGTATTACGCAATAACAAGAACTATCTAATTGCACAATATTGCGCAATAGCAAGAAATTTTCAATTGCATAGTTTTGCGCAATAGCAAGAAATATTCAATTGTACAGTTTTGTCCCGTTTTCAAATTGGTCTACATTTAGGTCCAAAGGGTCAAACATTAAACTTTGTTTGATTTCAACAAAAATTGAATACATGGGGTTCTTCAATATGCTGAATCTAAACATGTACTTAGATTTTTGATTTTTGGCCCAGTTTTCAAGTTGGTATAAATGGGGGTCCAAAATTATTATATTAAGTATAGTGCAATAGCAAGAAATTTTCAATTGCACAATATTATGCAATGGCAAGAAATCTTCAATTGCACAGTATTGTGCATTAGCAAGAAATCTGCAATTGCAGAGTATTGCGCAATAGCAAGAAATATCTAATTGCACAATATTGCGCAATAGCAAGAAATTTTCAATTGCACAGTTTTGCGCAATAGCAAGAAATATTCAATTGTACAGTATTGTCCTGTTTTCAAATTGGTCTACATTAAGGTCCAAAGGGTCAAAAATTAAACTTTGTTTGATTTCAACAAAACTTGAATATATGGAGTTCTTCAATATGCTGAATCTAAACATGTACTTAGATTTTTGATTATGGGCCAAGTTTTCAAGTGGGTCAAAATGGGGGTTCAAAATTATTATATTAAGTATATAGTGCAATAGCAAGAAATTTTCAATTGCACAGTATTCTGCAATAGCAAGAAATCTTCAATTGCACAGTATTGTGCAATAGCAAGAAATTTTCAATTGCACAGTATTATGCAATAGCAAGAAATCTTCAATTGCACAGTATTGTGCAATAGCAAGAAATCTTCAATTGCAGAGTATTGCGCAATAGCAAGAAATATCTAATTGCACAATATTGCGCAATAGCAAGAAATTTTCAATTACACAGTTTTGCGCAATAGCAAGAAATATTCAATTGTACAGTATTGTCCTGTTTTCAAATTGGTCTACATTAAGGTCCAAAGGGTCAAAAATTAAACTTTGTTTGATTTCAACAAAAATTGAATATATAGGGTTCTTCAATATGCTGAATCTAACCATGTATTTAGATTTTTAGTATTTGGGACCGGTTATCAAATTGGTCCACATTGAGGTTTAAAGGGTCTAAAATTGAACATTATTTGATTTCATCAAAAATTGAATTCTTGGGGTTCTATGCTATGCTGAATCTAACCATGTATTTAGATTTTGGATATTGGACCATAATAGGTAAATGTCCAATTTAAAATTTTTAAGTTTTTAAGTTTTATTTCTTAGACCACATTCATTCTGTGTCAGAAACCTATGTTTTGTCAACTATTTAATCACAATCCAAATTCAGAGCTGTATCAAACTTAAATGTTGTGTTCATACTTGCCCTAACTGTTCAGGGTTCGACCTCTGCGGTCGTATAAAGCTGCGCCCTGCAGAGCATCTGGTTCCTGTTTAAAAGAAATTGGAATGCATCATTATTGTCAGAATGCATATCCCAGAGAACTCATTGTTTTCAGCAAATTGACAGAATTCTTATCCATAGAGGACTTCTCGTGTTTTCCTTGTTAAAAAGTCATGGAATCCATCATAATGTCAGAATGCATATCCTAGAGAACTCATTGTTTTCAGCAAATTGACAGAATGCTTATCCCTAGAGCACTTCTAGTGTTTTCCTTGTTAAAAAGTCATGGAATGCATCATAGTGTCAGAATGCATATCCCAGAGAACTTATTGTTTTCAGCTATATGCATATCCCCTATATATATATCTAGAGGATTTCTAGTGTTTTCCTTGTTAAAAAGCTATCCTATATATCTGATTTATAATAATCTGACAATCGTTGATCAGATTCCCAATACAAATCTCATTTGAAAGTATGCAGTTTACCAAATTCTATAAATTACATCAAAATGCATAATTACCCCTTAGAAATTCTAGTGTTTCTCTTATGCTATACAGTTATATACTGACTAAATGCTTATCTCTAGAGGCCGTCTTCTAGTGTTTTTCTTAGCTAAAAAGCAATTTGAATGCATTAAAGTGTCAGAATGCATATCTCAGAAAACTGATTGTTTTCAACTACACTGACAGAAAGCTTATCTCTAGAGGCCGTCTTCTAGTGTTTTCCTTGTTAAAAAGTCATGGAATGCATCATAGTGTCAGAATGCATATCCCAGAGAACTTATTGTTTTCAGCAAATTGACAGAATGCATATCCCAGAGAACTTATTGTTTTCAGCAAATTGACAGAATGCATATCCCAGAGAACTTATTGTTTTCAGCAAATTGACAGAATGCATATCCCAGAGAACTTATTGTTTTCAGCAAATTGACAGAATGCATATCCCAGAGAACTTATTGTTTTCAGCTATATGCATTTCCCTAGAGGACTTCTAGTGTTTTCCTTGTTAAAAAGCTATCCTATATATCTGATTTATAATGATCTGACAATCGTTGATCAGATTCCCTATACAAACCTAATCCATCAAAGTATCAAGAACTGATTAAACTTTGATGTGATTGATTAGGTCTTACCTGGACAGGTAAAAAGATCTTCAGGTAGAAAGTGATGAAGTCAGGTATGGCAGGAATTAAGCAGAATACTTTTGGTAAGAATTTTATTTGCTTATCTTTTATCAATGTTTATTTCACTTCTAAAATTAAGTCAATTTTTGATACGAAGAAAATAAGTAAAATTGTGAAATACCTTTTCTGTTTATCAAGAAGTTTATTAAGATTGTGTATTTGAAAAGGCTTATATCGTTTATCAATGTTTTTTCACTTCTAAAATTTAGGTAATTTTTGATACGAAGGAAATAAACAAAATTATGAAATATTCTTTCTGTATATCCAGAAGTTTATTATCATGATTATAATTGTGTATTTTAAAAAAAATTTATGATAACACAAACAGATTTTATATTTCTATCAGATTTTATATTTGTTTTGCAAACTTTCTTAATTGATCTTAATTCAATAGGATTAAACCTTTTCAAATGTTACAGCTAGAAACATTGCTGCAAGTTTTGTTAATCTAAAATCGATTTTACATATATCCCTATTGGTCAATCAATTTTTCCCAAATTAAGTTAAGAGGGGGGGTGTGGGGGTCAGTGAAAAAACTATGTGAATTAAGTTTTTTATCCTTCATTGAACTTTTGATGTCGTCCCTAAATTCTGTTATCTTTGTACCCTTTGTCACTTTTTATGTAGACCTATATATATCTACTTGAATAGTGTATGTTTGTTTTGTTAAGAATTGAACATTTGCGTAGGACTCATTTTAAGATAAAACTCTTTAAGTAAGCAAATAATATGTAAATTTATTTTCTTTTTAAACTGAAGAAAGATATCGAGCACTGACCCAGACCATTTAAATGGAATAAAAAATGATTCAAAAGTTCACCAAGAAATTATTTTGATGCCCAACCAAAAAGTAGAGTGGCATTATTTTTTCTGGTCTGTGCATTTGTTTGTCTGTTCGTCTGTCAGTTCTTCTGTTCCTCCATCTGTCCTGCTTCACTGTTTAAGTATAAGTTTTTGGTCAAGGTAGTTTTTGATGAAGTTGAAGTCCAATCAATTTGAAACTTAATACACATTGTTCCCTATGATATAATCTTTCTAATTGTAATGCCAAATTAGATTTCTTATCCCAATGTCACAGTCTACTGAACATAGAAAATGATAGTGGGAATGGAGCATCAGTGTACTTTGGACACATTCTTGTTGTTACTTAAATTCATAGCTTGCATTGTACTTAAAAAAAATATAAGATTACAAGCAGAACATTTAGATATACATGTATCTTTACATTTATACAATCTGCAGTGCACACATTTGGTATGCTTTCGTGTTCATGTTCTGCTTCTGAGTCTGAGAAACTCCCTGTTTTCTTCAGGGATGTAGTTTAATATGGTATTTTTTAGTTAAATAAGGAAAGTTGTGTCAAGTATAAATCTTTCACTTTAAAAAATGTTTGTTTCTTCTTTCTTGTGAATTTTTTTTTTATCAATTAGAATGTAAGAGAATGATTGCATTTAAATAGATAAGACCTTAGCATGCTATACAATGTCTTGACCTTGTACTGAAATACTTGTATTTATGTAAGGAACATTTAATTTACTAAGGACCTTGGAACAAATTTCAAGACATGTCTAAAACAGCAATGAACAAGGCTTCTTTAATTTGCCACTTTTAGTTCTAAACTGTATCTTTTTGTTTTACTTTTCTTCAAAATTGTTTACATTTAACTTGGGAAATTGTATTGTATTTAACTAAAAATATACATGTATACAATATGTTTATTTTGTACTTAAAATGCATGCCTGAATATACATTTGTGCACATGAAATCATATGGAAATTCAGAGATACTCTATCTAGATCTGTTTGCAGGTGTAATGTATCATATCTTACACACAAAATATATTCTAAGTTTGTCATATTTAGGATCAACATGTTATCTGCATGCATGAAATATCAAGTTATATATATTTTGTAATGTCACCTGGCCAGTGGCAGATCCAAGGGTTGAAACACCCCCTTTTTTGGACGATCAATGCATTTGAATGGGGACATGAAGTTGGACCCCCTCCCCCTTTTAAAATAACGGGATCCGCCCCTGCTGACCATAGGTGACATCTTGATGAGAAAACTATGGCCAAATATTTTAAATAGAAATCTTTTCAAATTATTCCCCATTTGCTTAATTTGCAGATGCATATAAAAATGTCATGTGATTTTAGACTTTTTCACCTACACATTGAAACAAACACTATTCTAAAACTCCTCTATTTAAACAGACACTTATACAAAAGGGTGGTCAAGCTTTAGAATCTTGTTTTACACAACTTTTTTCATGTTAATATATAATGTTTGGAAATTGTAGACCATGCATGGTTTTGTAACACAACACAACAAATCTGTAAAATTTAGCTACCTATTAAATTAAATTCACAATCATAATATACAATCTATTAAGTTTAGCACTAGTTACCAATTGAACCAGGAACCAGCACTATATAAAATATAAGTACAATCTTGATAGTACAATTGTAATACAAATGTATTTTGGCAGGTGCTCAGTACATAAAATATTTGGCCTAATTACTGAATTTATTTATGTAAACTGAAAGTAGGAACGAGTATATACTTAATGGTGCTAAATTTAAATGTTTTTCCAGTTAAAAACAAAAGCATTTGATTCATTGAAGAAATTTGATATGACTTATAATACTTTTAATTGAAATGCCCCATACCCATTGTTTTCATTTTAAATGACAGCAAATACTATGAATGAGTGTGTATGACAATTATATCTTACATTTAAATCTTGTATTACATATGAAGTAATGGCTTCTATACATTGAATAAAAGGAATTGCGTATTAACCCACCGCCTCTCGTCAAATACAGGGCTACTTTGGACTATTTTAATGGATGTTTGATTGAAATATATGTTGTAATTGTACTGTGAAATATAAGTGGTTTTGTGAAATACGACCCAAACAAATATTAGAATGTTAGATGAATTTATTATGAACATAAAATGGCTATTTTTAATGGATTAACAAAAGTTATGCAGAAGAATTTAAAAAATGAACTTTCATGAAAACCTGCATGTGTATATTTTTTAAAATTGTATCAGTAGCCTTAATTTATAGCTCTAAAAATTTACAGTGGTAGCTTTTTTTTCTTAAATGAATTCTACTGGTCAATTCAACCTCGTTTACTGAGGATATGTGTTCAGTAACATTAATCATACATTTTAAACGGAGCAAATTTTTGGAAAAAGAAGGGTATTTCAATAATGAAAAGAAGCATATTTTCTAACTGCTCTAGGAGTGGAAAAGGAGTATAAAATTTAATATGCTCATGTGGAAAGTGAGCAAATATTTAAGTTGATACTCATATGAAGCATATTTTCAACAAACTTTCATTTGGAAAAGGAGCATATTTTCAACAAACTTTCATTTGGAAAAGGAGCATATTTTCAACAAACTTTCATTTGGAAAAGGAGCATATTTTCAACAAACTTACATTTGGAATTTAAGTCTCAGGCATTTTTTCAAAAAATAGTTATTCTGAAATGGAACAAACCAGTGAAAACTCATTGAAAAAGGAACATAATTTATGTATTTTTAAAGTTATCCAAGGGACTTAGAAAGTTTTGAGTGACATTATTTGGATGTCATTAAGTCATTTACTTCAAGAAATGTTAAAAAAAAGATGATTAAAAAAGACTATCATTGATTACTTAATGGTTCGCTTGGATGATGTTGCTTCTATAGGTTCTTAGCATGGTCAGATCTTTGGATTATCTTCGTCTGCATTGGAAATCAGTAAGTGAAGGTTGAAGGTTACTCCTTGAACCTTGGGGTAAAATTAAAAAGTAGTTTTTTCTGGTATTCAGAATGATTTTTGATTGTTTCAATATGTTTGCTTTTAAAATAATTCATGACGACAGTTTTTTTTCTCAAACCATTTACGGTAATACTTGAATCACAAAATTGTATTTGGTAAGTGAAATATGAAAGAAACCCATTTTGTCCTTGAACATGGTCGCCAAGGGGAATAAAGCTAGTTCAAATTATGTCAATAGAAAATATCTAATGATGTGATGTTTATAAATAAAAAGATATGTTATGAGTGCCAATGAGAACTCTCTGTCCCAAGTCGCAATGTGTAAAAAGTAAACCATTGTAGTTTAGATACAGCCTTTAATAAGGACCTTGACTCGCAATGAACAGCAAGCTATAAAAAGCCCCAAAATTACCAGTGTGAAACAATTCAAACAGATAAACCAATGGTTCGATCAATCTATATGAAAAGACAAGTTACGAGGAACTCTTATAAACCACATTTATAAACAGCAGACATGCACTGAACAACAGGCTCATGACTTAGAAAAGGTGCATGCATGCAAATGATTTTAACCGGCACCCACCTTCACCCTAACCTGAAGCAGTAAGGTAACATTATAAGATAAAAAGACACACTATAAAATATGATTTGAAATGGCTTAACTTTATGTATATTTATTTTTGGATTGCTTTTTTTACTCTTTAAATTAGAGTGGTAATCTTAATCATTTTTTTTTTACAGATAAGAACCTTAAGAAATCTGAAGGTATGCTTCAGTTATATAACACTTACTCACGAGTGATCAAATTCACTGAGCTTCCAGATCCTACAGACATATGGGAGCTAGAGGACCTCATAGGAGAGGGGACCTATGGAGATGTTTACACAGCCAAACACAAAGTTACAGGTATCATTCTTACTGGCTTAATATTAACCTTTACATATACATGAGAGTTTGCCCTGGTCCTCCACCATTTTATGCTTTATTTATATAACACTTACTCACGGGTGATTAAATTCACTGAGCTTCCAGACCACACAGACACATGGGAGCTAGAGGAGCTCATAGGAGAGGGGACATATGGAGATGTTTACACAGTCAAACACAAAGTTACAGGTATCTTTCTTACTGGCTTATTATTTACCTTTATTTATTCTTACTGGCTTATTATTTACCTTTATTTATTCTTACTGGCCTATTATTAATGTTTACTTATACATGAGAGTTTGCCTGGGTTCTCCACCATTTTATATATGCTTTACTTTGGCATAAATGATAAAACTACTGTTAACATTAACAAATGATTAAGAAAGTTTTTATTTCACAAAATGCATGTACACGTATGGTTACAATAAAATCCAGAGAACGATCAACTGTAAAACTAATATTTAATCCAAATTTGGAATACGCAAAATCCAATAACTGGTTAAGGAGAAATAACTCTCTAACATTGTATTCTTACTTAACCAAATGTCTTGAACATACCAAACTGACATATAAAGGGTCTCTATTTCTCAATTCGCAGTGGCAGTTAAAATTTTCCCGTCCTTCATACCAGGCATTCTCTATTACAGACCTTCCTTTTGTTTTTATTGTTGATGTGTTTTTGTCCTGAACTTGTATGAAATATTTGCCACTGGCACTGGATGTTTAGCAGTAAATCAGCTTAGAGTATCCCCTGTAATTGGTGGGCTAGTGTTGGTCAGTCTTCAGTTAAATCTATGCATGTTTTTTGGACTTTGTCTTTTGTCTCTTTAGTGTTATGCCAGTGCTTTGTCAGTTTTACTTTCTTTTCAATGTCTCTTCCACATCTTTTTTTAGATTTCTTGTAATACAGAAAAATAAAATAATTACTTAAGTGTTCAAGGTTCACTATTCCTTATTTAATTAGTGTGGATATCTAGCTCTGTTTTAATTGAAATATTATACATATTCCTGGCTTCTTAAGAACATTATCTTTTCAGAGACTAATATCAAGTAATAAAATATATTAATATAGCATATATCCTTATATAAATATGATCTTAAAACGTGATTCCATCAATTTGGTATAATAGGAATAAAATGTTATTTTTTGTGGTTTTAGAATTGAATCCTAGGTACATTACCTTTTTCTAAGACTAATATAATTGTAATATAAAATATACCATTATAGCATAAATATAAAAATGGTAAATCTTGAAACATGATTCTTTGTGGTGTAAGCTATTTCATTACTCGAAGACGTCTTTCTAAATGAAGAAAATGATTAAAGATATTTTAACTCTTCTGGAAGATATATTGGTAGAAAACAATTGAAGATATGTTAGAATAGCTAAACATATAAATGTATATAATATGTTAAGAGAGTCTAGGTTTACTGAATACAGAATAATATGCTAGAAGTGCAGATGAAAGGGAAAAGAAATAGAAAATAGAGAAAATGGACCAAAAATATAAAGAAAAGAGATCAAATAATCGGAGTCATTTATAAGTTGGGAAAAATGGGCTAAAAATGAAAGAAATGCAGGACCATCCATCCATACCCTCATATTATGGTAAAAGATTGAAATTTGATTAAGCATAAATATAAATACCTTTTACTTTAATTCCAAGGCTATGTAATTATTTTTTTTCCTTTTATTTGTCTACCTGTTTATGCTGCCTGCATGATTGGTAATGCATTGACAGGCTTAATGGAAATCTGAATGAATGAATGCAGCTTTATGCAGTTTTCAAATTCATGTAATGGTAAATACTGTTATTGTGATTAATGATTTTGGGCTCTTAACTCAGGGATTTTGAATTTTTGTAGACTGGATAGTGTAGGTGCATGACAATTCAGGCCAAAATGGAAATTGTTGTGTTTCCTACCCTTTTTTGTCCATTTTTGCCTACCCGAAAGTTTTTAATTGGATTAATATAGATCTTAACAAGTGTCCTCCCTTTTTATCTCAATCCTACCAATAGGAGTTTGGAGACATGTAAAGCACATACATTCACTCAATTAGGGCAGACCATTGGTTTTGTTGTTTGATTTAGTTCATATTTTGTCATTTAGAGCCTTCAGTAGCTAATATTACTAAAACATATGTGTTATTACTCATTGTTGAAGGCTGTGCTGTATTGTAACCTATAATTGCTTGATTTCTTTTACTCTCTGATCAATAGTTATTTCACTGGTGACCAAACCACATCTCTTTATTTTAACAGTAAATTGTTTACCTTGGTACATAAATTTATCTTGAAAACAAATAACCTTGTGGTTTCTGAAATCGATAAAAAATTCTATATAAATACACCAAATGTTTGTTTAGGAAATCACTGTCTTTGGGTTACAAAATTATCATGTGGACAAATAGCTTTACAATTAGTCTCATGATAATTCTTATAATGGACTATTTAACGAGGGTGGTAAAGGGTTATTTTCATGCAACGTGTTTTGTTATTTTTATTTCACGTGCAGTCATGAAAAAGGTTCGTTATTCATCATGTTTGTGAAATCGGTTAAAAGATCAATGTGCAAGAAATTTTTGATTATTCATTCATCGTGAAATGGCAATTTTATTTTTTTGTTCTTCAGTGCAGATACCCCCCTTAACGCCCCTCTTCAACTGATATTATCCTTTTGAATAAAACATTATGGATGAAAAATAGGCTGTTTGAGACTTATACACTCGTAAATTTATAAGGATTATTATTAAATTTGTTTCTAACGGGTTAATAAAACAAAGAAAAAAAATAGCCACTGGGTAAAAGTTTAATGACATAACTAGGTGGGGGAATATGTAATGCATAATAGATACTGTGTACAGTCAAAAGCACTTATAGATTTTCATTTGCATGAAACTGGAGAGTTCAATCAGGAATCTTGCATTGCAATCTCTGTGTATTTTTTCCAAAAATATCTATGCTGAAGTGAAACCAAACCATATATTTATAGTCACCCCTAAAAGGTATCTTTTGTTTAAAAATTCATCATGGTCACCAATTTAAAATTATTGAATGAGGGGGGATAGGACCTTTATCGGGACTCCGGGATCGGGTGTTTTTAAGCTCGGGATTTCGGGATTTACCCCTTCGGGATCCGGGAATTCTTTATTTCGAATTTCGGGATCCGGGATTTTTATTTATTTAAATTCGGGACCTCGGGATTTCGTGTTTTTAAGCCCGGGATTTCGGGATCATGACCCCTCCTATCCCCCCTCTTGAATGTTATGGTAAAAATAAGGTTTTTGGTTTACATTTATAGAGAGTTAGTTAATTAAGATGTAATTTTTCACCAGTTACCACTTTTTGTGTATAGTTATAAGTAGCTAAATAAAGCGAAAAGTTGGTTGACCCTCAGTGTTTATCATTGTATCGTTGGGTTGCTTCCTTAATGATTTATACCTGAATCTCTTACGACATATTTCTTTTGTTTACCAAATTCTTTGGAATTCTTATTTACCTACTTACTGTAACCTTTGGGAAATTTAAAAGTTTTAAGTGTTTATCATGTTTATGGTTGTTCGCCCTTCTTCGTGTACTTATGCACAAATATTTCTCATTAAAGAATAATATTGAATTTTACGTATTACTGTAAGCTGAAATTAAGTTTTAATGAAGTTTCTATCGAATATTGAACTTTATCACAAGGCCCTTTAATGTCATCATTACATTATATTTAAAGAAGATGTGCAGCCATGTGGAGTTTGGATTAGAAATTTTTGTTTTGATGTCAAATCAAGCATGCCTTAGTATCAGAGTAGGGATATTTTATAGGACTCTATATATAAGATTTCGTAATTTTCAGCTCTTGTATAAATAAACATCTTTTTATTGATTTTTAAGGAGGAAATATTAAGTGCAAATATTTTAATACTGTAAATTCAGAAATTATTGCGTGCATTTATTATTGCGATTTTGTCATTTCAGACTAAAATGCGATTTTAATTATTACGATTTTGAGAAAAATCCTGTTTAATTCATATAAAACATTTCAAAGTGCGAGTTTAAATTATTGCGTTTACAACTCAGTCGCATATTTCGCAATAATAAAAACCTCGCAATAATTTCTGAATTTACAGTAGTCACTTGACATTTTATGTGATGGAACTCCTGAACTCTGATCAGCTGATTGGTAATTGTTGTATTTCCAGTGGCAAATATTACATGGTCATGCATATTCAGAGCCCCTGAATGATATTAAAATTGTAAATCTTGGATACTTTTTTTAATGGTTTTGTCATCGATACTCTGTGTTACTGTAACATTCATCTTATAGATATCTTGACTTCTTGAATTTTTAAATCTGTAGTCATCACCTACTCCCACAAAATGTGTACCCCAAATAAAGAATAATGAATACCAGTATACCAAGTAGGCATAATAAAAATGTATTAATGTTTGGTGTAAGTCAATGAGGCAGCAGCCCAACAAAGAACAAAAAAACAAAAACATCTAAAGGGCAATAATTAGAATACATATACTTTTCAAAAAAAGTCAGGTGTCTTTACAATTTGTCATCTTTCTCTTCAGGTACATTATGGCTTTCTTCACCAATAAAAACATTGCACCAATGTTTGAAATGTCAAAACAGTGATAAAAATTATCTTGGAAGATGTAGAGAAATTTATGCAGGTTACTTTAGATGACACTTACAAAGCAAAAATAAAACACAATATAAAAACCAGCTATAACAGATGCAACCAAAGATCTGTCATTAAAAATATCATATTATATTTAATATAATATTAATATCTCCTTTTTTTTTACAGGAGAGAAGGTGGCTGTCAAGGTCCTGGACTCAATTCATGAAATGATAGAAGAAATAGAACAAGAGTTTATCATCCTGAGTGAACATGGAGACCATCCAAACATGCCTAAGTTTTATGGGCTGTTCCTAAAACCTGGGATGGATAATCAGATCTGGATTGTGATGGAGGTAATATAGTAAAACCTGTATTGTAGCCCCCAATTGTTTTCTAAGCAGGCAAACTCAGAGTTTTTTGCCAGGCCTATAAGTATCATGGTAATGTGATGCTATATTTCTTGAATATGATGCTATTTGAATTAGTTTTTCACCTAGTTTGATTTATGGATGTGATGCTACATTTAGAAACAAGATAGTATTACTAATTTTCTCCTGTTTAACAGGATACTATATGAAATATCTTGGATGAACGCTGGGCGATATGTATAGTAATGCTTTATTTTCTGGTACCCATTTTGTTCCAAAACTCCCCATCACCTGAAAATGCATTCCTATAAATTTCATTTTTGTATCGAAATTATATCGTGATTAAATGTTTCAGCAAATCATGTGCACACAAAATACAGTCACATTTTTATCAAATTTCCTCATAAATTTTCCTAATCAGAATTTGATGAAATTTTCTCAGAAACTTTACCATAAAATGCCAGTGTGTCCCTTTCTATTTTGATTAATTTTATTTGGGTTGATTCATTATATCTAGCATTTGTGTAGTGTCATTGTGTAGTGTCATTGTGTAGTGTCATTGTCTAGTGTCATTGTGTAGTGTCATTGTGTAGCTGTCTTATTGAGTTATACCTCATATTTATTATTCACATTTTCTCTTCAAGAATCTTTAAGGTTAGACCAAAGACTCATTCAGGCATTAGAGTACAAAGTATCATAAATGTATATCTCTTGGTAAGGTGACATGACTGCCTGCTGACTATTACATGGAAAACTATCTGATATTAAATTCAGGCTCTGTTTAGTCCTGCATGTAAATAGTAAAGTGTCACATATTCACAATACATAAACATATTTCTAATGTAAAAATAAGAAGATGTGTGTTATAATTACCATTTACAAGATCCAGTGAGAACAAATGAAAATAAGAGGATATGGTATGATAAAACCAATGAGACAAACATTCACCTTAGACCAAATGACATAGAAGTTAACAACTACAGGTCACTGTAAGGTCTTGACAACAATGACCAAAATGTCAGCTATGCACCAATCCATCTATCTTTTATTCATATGCAAAGGAGAATTGTTCTTTTAAAATAAAAGAACAGACATATTGACTTGTATTTGCATTATGTATGAGTAAACTGTAAAGCTTTCTATCGAAATCCATATTAAATTTTAAATATGGTTAAATATACAATTTTGAAATTTATTTTTGAATAGTTAGTTGGAATGCATTAGATAATAATTAATTTTATTGCTTTAATTACTGTTTAACTCAAAGATAATTCTCTAAGATCTATGAATTTTGAATATTATGTAAATTCTAGCAACAGAAATGTATGCAAAGCCTTTAATTAAATAAATAGTCAATAAGGAGAATTAAGCCATAGTACTTTTACACTGAAAGTATATATGTGATCCTGTTTCTGAATCTTGTGCATTTTTGTTAAAATTTTCAAATAATTGTATGCTAAACCATCAGAAATTCAATGAATAGTGTGATTTTTTTCTCATTTTGTTAAATGTACAATCAATGAATTTATCCAAAGTCCATTGTTTAAATTTAGTTTAATAAATAGATATGTTACTTTTGATAAGTTGATATTAAGGATGGCTGCAACTGAAATTCAAAAAAACTGTAAACCAACAAATTGTCATTAACTATTTTTGGTGAATATAAATTGTCAAAGTTTGACTATCTCTTATATGAATACATGAACAAAGTTAGAATGTGAGAAATTTACAGAAATAAATTGCTACCAAAATAAGATAAGATGTGGCGTGATAATGCCAACGAGACAACTACACAACAGAGTCCAAATGAATGGGACAGAGAACTAGGTCTAGAAAAAGCAAAATGCCAAAAAGTATGATGCATTCCATAGAGAGAACTAGAGGGAAATTTGAAATGAAATACCTTTATTATTGCAGATTCATTATTTTTCGTTGGATACCAATTTTCGTTGGTACAGGTATACCACAAAATGTTCAACTAAGGACAAATTTTAGATCTGCTAAACTATGAAATTAAATATCCAGGAACATGTACATTTTCCTTAATCCACAAAGTTGGTACTAACAAAAATAAACGAATCCACAGTACTAGAAAGAGCAAAATGCCAAAAAGTATGATGCATTGCAATTGCCTAGGGATAAGCTAGAGGGATAAAGAAAGCACAGAAATAAAATACTTTAATTTAATCAATTAAATTTTTTAATATTTTTCAGCTCTGTGGTAAAGGATCAGTCACACACTTATCACGAGAGGTGCACCATCGTGGGGAGAAACTTGATGAGATGCTGATAGCCCATATATTACATGAAACTCTCAGTGTGCTGGCACACCTCCACTCACAGAACATCATACATCGTGATGTTAAAGGTCATAATATACTCATAAATGATAGTGGGGAAGTGAAAATCATTGACTTTGGTAAGTTTATATGTTATACATGTAGAATAATACTATAAAATTGTGATTTAAGTGCTGGAAATATGAATTATTAATTCGCCATTTCAGAATCTAATGCATTTGGGGTGATACTTTCAAAAACATACACCAAAATGCTGTGATTGGTTTGAAATGTCCTAAACAATGGAAATTGAACCAATGAGGTAACGTTATGTTCTTATTGGTGTACAAAAATGAGATTAACATAGTCCTTTAGATTCTGAAAAGGCCAATTGTGGTCAGTTTAAAGGTTATGAATATAATAATCAAATAAAATGTTGATGGAGCTGGAAATAAATTTTATTGACTGTATACATGTATAAAAATATCATAAACTGGTGAATGAGCTTGAAATAAGAATCATTGATTTTAGAAGTGTAAAAGAGTCTACAGTACACTTTGATTTCTGAGAAGAGAAAAGAATAGAAGACTGAATTAACTTCCAGATTTAGGTCCACAAATATGCAGACAATTCAATTCAGGAAGGTGACAATGCTAGGCTCTTTTTCCATTGTAAATTTATATAATTTCTCATTTTGATGCTGAGATATTTTCAGTGATCAATGTTTGATTTTTTTTCACAAATTGGGAAATCCTGAAAGCCCATTTGATGTCACTACAGCAAGTAAAAGGTCCCATTTTTACAGAGGAATTTTCTCTGGAAATTCTTTTGTTTTACAAACTTTAATAACACTTAAAGATTTACATCTTTTTTTACAGTCTTCCTTTATTCAAAAATGTTTAAGCTCAGTCTATTTTCTAAACCTATTGGTCTACTGTAGATTCAACTATTGGTGAGATAACAATTTTTGTTGATTTCATGGTTAACTTACAGCTTCGTAAAGGTGAAACAGGAACTTGAACCTTCAGCTATGATAAATGGTTGCTTTGAATTCTTTATTTACAATGTTTTCATTTTATTTTGATTTAAAGGTGTTTCAGCCATTTTGGAAAATAGTGCAGGCAGACGTAAAACATCAGTAGGCACACCATACTGGATGGCACCAGAGGTTAGTTCTGTAACTTTTATCTAAGGGACATAACTCAAAAATACTGTGTGCGGTTGACCTTTTTCATTTAAATATATTCTATGCTTTAGGAGGTTACAGGTTATTGTAATTCCTGATCATATGAATCAACTAATCACACTGTTCATTACTAATGCAAAATTTATTTGAAGGGTTATCTCCCCTATCCCATATTTATTTTTTCAGAATTTAATAATGTTGTATCTTTTGGCAAATCATGGGTATATCATTTTGCAAAATAGACTCTAGCAATTGGGGAAAATTTAGTTATATTTCCTATACCCCATACTGCCCTTTACATCTTTCTTGCCTATCCTAACATATTTTATAGACATTTTGTTATTAAGAACTGTTTCAGTCTAGAATATTTCCTTAAATGCCAACCCAAACTGATTTTTGTCGAGCCTGCAACTTTTGTTGCAGAAAGCTCGACATAGGGATAGTGATCCGGCGGCGGCGGGGGCGGCGGTGTTAGCTAACTTCTTAAAAGCTTTATATTTTAGAAGGTGGAAGACCTGGATGCTTCATACTTTGTATATATATGCCTCATGTTACGAAGTTTTCGTCAGTCACATGTCCAATGTCCTTGACCTCATTTTCATGGTTCAGTGACCACTTGAAAAAAAAGTTCAAATTTTTTGTAATGTTGAATTCTCTCTTATTATAAGTAATAGGATAACTATATTTGATATGTGCGTACCTTGCAAGGTCCTCATGTCTGTCAGACAGTTTTCACTTGACCTTGACCTCATTTCATGGATCAGTGAACAAGGTTAAGTTTTGGTGGTCAAGTCCATATCTCAGATACTTTAAGCAATAGGGCTAGTATATTCAGTGTATGGAAGGACTGTCAGGTGTACATCTCCAACTGGCAGGTGTCATCTGACCTTGACCTCATTTTCATGGTTCAGTGGTTATAGTTAAATTTTTGCGTTTTGGTCTGTTTTTCTCATACTATATGCAATAGGTCTACTATATTTGTTGTATGGAACGATTGTAAGGTGTACATGTCTATTGGGCAGATGTCATGTGACCTTGACCTCATTTTCATGGTTCAGTGGTCAAAGTTAAATTTTTGTGTTTTGGTCTGTTTTTCTCATACTATATGCAATAGGTCTACTATATTTGTTGTATTGAACGATTGTAAGGTGTACATGTCTAACGGGCAGATGTCATGTGACCTTGACCTCATTTTCATGGTTCAGTGGTCAAAGTTGTTTTTGAGTTTTGGTCTTTTTATCTAATACTATATGCCATAGGTCAACTGTATTTGGTGTATGGAAATATTTTATGATCTTTATGTAAGTCGCACAGGTTTTATTTGACCGTGACCTCATTTTCACGGTTCATTGCACAGTGTTAAGGTTTTGTGTTTTGGTCTATTTTTCTTAAACTATAAGTAATCGGTCAACTATATATGTTGTATAGAAGCATTGTTAGCTGTACATGTCTGCCTGGCATGGTTCATCTGACCTTGACCTCATTTTCAAGGTTCATTGGTCTATGTTTAGTTATCTTGGTTAATGTTAAGTTTATGTGACAATTGTTATAAAGCTTAGCTTTATACTTAGGACTATCAACATAATATCAATGATTAGTATAGAAGGCGAGACATTTCAGCGTGTGCACTCTTGTTTTCAAAACTATAACGATTTTACCTTTCTTCTTACAGTATACTCTTCTGTAAGGTGTGGGAAACAGGTATATTTGTTTGGCCCTTATATATAATGTTTCAAATGACATTAGTATAAAGCCTTAATTAGTGTATACACGGGTCCAATTTATGATTTGCTTCAATCGATAGCATTATAAAAATTCTCTGCTGCAATGATGATATTCATTTGGAAATAGAAAAAGTTCCTGGAGATGTAATCTCCAGCTTATAATTAGGTGTTCCTTAAAACTTCAGATATTGATGATGTCTTTTATTATCGAGATTTTGTGAATGACAATCACCAATGCACATTTTTAGAAAAAGCTGAATCAGCAGATGTTTTAAAGGCATCTTGTTAATGTTACCTTAATTGATAAGTTATAGCTATTAATTGAGGGGCTGGATGGGTTTTCAGTATAGAGAATAATCTAAACCAATTAAATTTCTTGAGAGATTTATTTTTCGTGACTTTCACGAGTAGCAAAATAACTTGAATATAAATCATCACGAAACATGTTTAACTTGGATCTTTTCTTATTTAACTATATCAAGTAACTTTGAAAATTGTGAAATTTAATTGCTGTAAAATGGACTTCAAAAGACTTAATAATGTATCAGCCAAATTAGTTGGTTTACAGTAATGGCCCACAAAAACAAGTAACTTTGAAAATTGTCAAATTTAATTGCTGTAAAATGGACTCGAAAAGACTTATATAACACCAAATAATGTATCAGCTAAAATAAGTTGGTTTACAGTAATGGCCCACAAAAACAACGAATAAACATATATAATGAGATATAAAAAAAATAGGTGCAAAAGTTTTAAAAAAAATTACAAAAGAATATGCACTATTTTCATAAATTAAGAAAAATGCCAATTTTTTTTTTAAAAGAATATGAAATAAAGGAACCCCATTATAGATCCTCATAATTCAACTTTTAATATAGCATTAAAGCAATAATTGTATATCCTTGATAGAGAAATAGAATACCATTCTTAATTAGTAAAATTCATAATCAATATGGTGATTTTATAAGTAATGGAATTTAACACTTAGCTTGAAATCCTAATGATGGTTTCATTTCACATGAATTACTTCTTAAAATACATACTAGTACTTCAAAATATTCAATGAAGGAGAAGTTACTGTGAGTTCATTGCAATCCAGTCATTTTAAGCAATTATGAATGAACTGTGACCGAATTTATGGTTAAAAAATACTAAGTATAAATTTTAATTCCTTTAAAATCTTTCAATCTTTTAGCAGAAGCCTTCAAGACATAACATGGAGTTGCTTTCATTCGAAGTTTATAAGTTTTAAGTTAAATCTGTATGTTGTAACTGTTGCATTCAATTGCACCCATGGTTTTCCAGAACATAAGTCACAGTACACCAAGTATGAGGAGGTACATGTCTTTGGGGAAACTGTTACATAAAATGTTAAATTTGGCTAAGTTGAATAATAATATATTACTGATTTAATTTATATATCAAGCCAGGATGATTGTACAAAAAAAACACCACAAAATATGCAGAGTTCTTGAAAATGTTGGTTCCATGGCTCTGACCACAAATTTTGAAAGAATATGCAAAATTTGGGTATTTTTGAAAGCACTAAAATGTGGTCCAGCAGATTTTCCCGAAAACTCTGAATGATGAAATGAATTTTTGAATCTATTGATTTTATATACATATATATATATATATATATACAGTTGTATATTATGCTTCCGTGTTGACGAAATTGCAAGTTCTTAGTGTAGGTCTTAATCTACAAATTCCATAAAATGCATGCATTCCTGTATTCCTTGGGATTGTCACATACTTTCTAATTTTATTTGTCTAAGAGTGAACTTTGTGTCAAGTATATCTGCTCAGGGTCTGGAAAGGGATCCTTCTTATCTGTATTCTTAAAATTTTAAGCCTTTTTTTCTATTCTCTATAAACTTTGCCTATTATTCTTTATATTTTAGCACCCCTTAGTACTTTGATATTTTTTATTGTTATTCTCTCTATATTCTTAATATTTTGGGTCCGTTTTTCAGTCATACTGGCCTATTATTATCTAATCTGTAAACAGAGTCGATTTTAAGGGAGGTTGCAGGTCCTGCCTTCCCTGTTTTGAGGGGGAAATGTGGTTGACTATATAGGGAATCACTGAACCATATGATTGGAGTGGGCCAGCCCCATCTAATAAAAATTACATAATCTGCCACTGGTAAACCCCATCTCAACCCTCAATCAAAACTGTTTTAAGTCTATCTATGTTTATATGAAATGATTGTACATTTAGGCTTCCGTGTTCAATGAATTTGTAGTTTATTATATACCCAGCAACAATTGGGTTATAAATTTTTTTGTAAACCAAGTAAAGGTAATATCGTAAATATGTCAGATGAGATATTGAGGTATTAAGGGTTTTGTACTTGACCCCTATATATTTTTGTTACGTAATTGATGTTTTTTTTAATTCAAAATCCATAAATCAGATAATACAGTAAATAGATTATGCACTAGGAAAAATTTATCCTTAAATAGTATAATTGTTTAGGAAAAGGTAACTTGATAAAAAATTGAATTGGATTGAATGTTGGATATTTGAAGATTTATCTCAAAGTAAAATTAAAAGGTAAAGTTAATTTAAGTGAATTTCACAGTTAAATGTTATGGTGGTTATTTTTGCCATTGATAATCTAAATGACAACATTTTTATACGTTTAATTTATTTCATGAAATAATATACTTGATCCACTAAATATTAATAAAATAATTTTTAACCAGATTTACCGAATGAAAAATCAGTTATTGATTTATAGGGATGTTCTGTAATAAAATGTTGGGTTTTTTTTATCATAAAGGTCAGATCGTTAATTTTTTTTTCAATTAAAGTATAATTTTCAAGATTGTTCATATGGATCATTTACAGAGAATTTGATATAACATGAAAGAAATCAGTTTGTCATTATCTGTTAACACATATATATTTATGTGAAAAGATGTTTAAAAGTTATATTGTTGAGTATTAATTTTCCATTAAAAAAAAAAAAGAAAAAAACATGATTGATTAATTGATTGTTGTTTATTTAATGTCTTTTCTAAAATAAGACAAAGTTCATTGGACGATATAAAGATATTAATTCAAATTTAGATATGTGTTGAAGACCCATTGGTGGCCTTTGGCTGTTTTTCTGCTCTTCTGTTAAGTTGTTGTTTCTTAGTGACACATTCCCCTTTTCACACTCCAAATTTTACAAAAATGCATCTAGGTTAAAAGTATTCAAGATTCAAAAGCGCTTTCCTTTAGAAATATCAAAAACATAATCCGTACATTTCCCTACAGATCTACATAAAATTGAGAATGGAAATGGGGAATGTGTCAAAGAGACAACAACCCGACCAAATAAAAAACAACAGCAGAGGGTCACCAACAGGTCTTCAATGTAGCGAAAAATTCCCTCACCCTAAGGCGTCCTTCAGCTGGCCCCTAAACAAATATATACTAGTCCAGTGATAATGAATATTTAAAGTCCAAACATTATACATTGGACAATATTTTAATCACAATAACAAACAAATATGCAAAATGCATCAAGGTTTTCTTTTTCTAAGATTCAAAAGCACTTTCCTTTAGAAATATCTAAATCATAATCCCTACATTTCCCAGTGGATCTCTATGCATGTGGCATTATATCTGAATCAGTGCACATTTCACATGTTACATAATTTTCGATGTAGGTCTTTCTCTTAAATCCTCATACAATGGTGCATACGCCCCTATCGCATATATTAACTTGGATAACGGCATACATGATTCCATTGATATACTGTACACTTAAGTTTTGTGGAGGTGTAGAAGAAAAGATTGAAAACTTCTCAAACAATTTATCAATATCATAATATATCTTGTCGCCCCTTATGTACATAACGAAAAATTTTATTGATTTTATTTTTAAATATCCTAACAGGAATAAATAATCAGTTTTCAATAAAAACATTAAAAAACCTGTCTAGAGATTAAAAACTTTTAAACCTGTATTTTTTATCTTAGAACAAATTGAAAGATTTAAATTGGATGTACTTTTTTGACAAGTAAGAAAGGAAGGATTTTAATTATCTGAGTATTTTGTATCCAAATTCATTCAATGATTTTCTTGGGTTAATTAAGGGTAAGTATATTTTTTATCTTAGGACAAATTGAAAGATTTAGGTAGATATACTTTTTGACAAGGAATAAAAGACAGATTTTGATAACTGAGTATTTTGTTTCCCATTTTTACTTATTGACAATTTTCCAATGTTGATTAAGGATAAGTCTTTAATAAACTTGTATTTTTATCTGAGGACAAATTCAAAGATTTAATTGAGATGTATTTTTTGTACGAGGAATAAAAGACAGATTTAAATTATCTGAGTATTTTGTATCAAAATTCATTGAATGATTTTCTTGGGTTGATTAAGGATAAATCTTTTAACTAATATGATTTAAATGGAAGGTGATAATTGCTATGTAGAAAAAATTGTGGGAAAATATAAGTTAGTCATCTTTATTAGTTCATTAACATATTTGTAGAATTGTAAGTTTAAAAAGGCTGTAAGTTGGTTTTTACATTTTTAATAAGAAGCATTTTATATAAACAGTAAGAATATTGTCTTTTCTAGTTCTATTGTTTGCTTTTCATAGGTATACTAATTGTTCTTTCAATATAATTATAGCAACTTTGAATTTTTGTATTAAAATTTTCAATGTTTTATGTGAGTTCTTTATATTTAATGCCGATTATTGGGTTGTGGTTAATTAATTGTTGACAAAGTAAAAGAGGCAAATAGTTGTCCTTGTTTTATTTGATCAATGAAATAAGTTTAAAAAAAGGTCTGCTTCCAAAATTTTGTATGTCACATTTGAATAACTTTTTCTTGTCCTAATATCCATGTTATATTTGCCACTGGACATTGACATTCCCACATCAATCCAGCTATCTATCATAACTACTATACTACATATTCCTGTCATTATGCAATAAGATATATTTAGTTATGACAAAAATGATGTCATAAAGAATACCAAACTTTGTTTAAAGTAAGGAAAATACCCTTAAAATATTCATAAGTTTTTGTGGTTTATTGAAAAAGAAAAATCTATTCTGTTTAGAAGGAATTGGAGTGTGAGTCTAAAATCATTACACTTTTTAATATCTCGCGATCTGCATGAAGAAGGCAGAATGAGGCTCCTCATGGGGGGGTCCTAGTTATCACATAATCACCATTTTTTTGCCAATATAATCACATAATCATTAAATATTTGCTTATCTTTAGTAATCAAATAATCATAAACTAAAAATACAGTCCTAGGTAATCAAATAATCATGAAATATTTGGCTTAATAATCAAATAATCATTAAAAAAACGGCCAAGTAATCACATAATCAAAAACCCCATGAGGGCCCTCCAGAATCGAAGAAAAACATGAATATCAAGATTGAACCTTTATACAAAATGTATGACCACCTCCCGAAGAAAATTAATAGTTAAATCGGCATTTGACATTTTAATGTGTTGATTGGAACAACATGTTGAAAGTAAAATAAGTAAGACTGACTTGTCGTCAATGGAAGATAAACTTTTCTTTACATACTCAATGAATGATTCAACATTATTGATCTTTTTTAATAATTTGTACATGTTACACATTGTTTGCAAAGAGGGGGAACAGCTGCAAGGACAAAGAAATGTATTATTGTTGTTGTTTTAAAATTGAGTTGTGTTGTTGATATATATGTTATGATAAACTTTGAAAAATTGTAAATTTCTCAGATACTATATATAAGCGATCAACAATATGTCAAAATATTTGTTATATCCAATGATTGATGCAATGATTGCATGGTGTACATGACGTCTGTCTGGTAGGGTTAAATGACCATATATGACCTTATTTTTGTGGTTCATTCAGGTCAATGTTCAATTTTCATAATAAGGTCTGTTTCTCAGATTATAAAAGCAATAGGCTAACTATATTTGGTGTTTGGTGTAAGGCATACATGTCTTTCTGGTAGAGTTTATCTGTCTTTTCTGACCTTGACCTTAAATACATGGATCATTGATAATGTTAGGTTCATGTTATACTTGTAGTGAAACCTTCATATTAAAGACTTTCAACATCAGTTTCAGCAGTGGATCCAGCCATTTTTAAAAGGGGGTTAGCAACCAAGAATAAAGTGGGGGTTCCAACCATATGTCCCCATTCAAATGCATTGATTATAACACATACACACCCCTTTGGATCCACCACTTAGTACATTCATGATCAGTAAAGCAAGAGAGACATTTCAGTTTTGTGTACTCTTGTCTATTATTGGAATGAACTTAAAATTAGTACATTACTATTAAAGCATTACTGTCATTGACTAGTTAATGACATCATGGGTATCATGATCCTGGTACAAACCATTTAGATCTAATATATAGAAAGCCCCTTTGACAAATAAAACTAGATACATAACATATGGAGTAGTAAAATTAAATGATTATTCATATATATAATAGCTCTTTAAACCTTTTGTTATTTAAATTTCAATAATGGGTAGTCGATATGCATTAACTGTAAAAAGTCATAATTTTTAAACTTTTCATGTTTGACTATTAGTTATATATTTGTATAAAGTAGGGTCATAGACATTTAAACATCACGACCTTGTACGGTCTAGGTGTTAGTCATGTAGTTAATGAAGAGTTATGAAGTCATTGCATTAGCCTTATTTTTGACCGAGGGTGCGTAAATTTGATGGGCAACACCCAGTCTCATTCAAGTTTTTAATATTTTTTGGAAACTCTTCACAGCTACTATGACCTCATTTGATGAAGAACTATTTATTTTTGAAATATTAGACCTTAAAATGAAAATAGTTTACCATGATAATCATAGTATTTAAGGTGGTAGACCTTGGTTCAGGGAGATAACTCTTTAAATCATCAGTACGTTTGTAAAAGTCAAGTTCATCAATGTATTTTAAGCATTTACCTGAAACAGATTGAAAATAATCTATGTAACCTAGAAGCTTAGAATATATTTTTAAAAATGGTTGACACATGTTCCCTATAGTATAATCCTTCTAATTTTAATGCCAAATTAGATTTTTACCGTATTTCACGGTCCATGGAACATGAAAAATGATTGAGTGGGGCATCCGTGTACTTTGGACACATTCTTGTCTTAATTTATTAATGTTTCCTGATTCAATCAAGAGAAATTCAAAGCTTGACATATTAGGAACCATTTTTACTCACGCTATTTTTCTTCTTACAAAACTTAAGAAACACATTGAAATGTTCAAAAAGCACTGTAAAAACTATTGAAATTTTCGTGTCTTTTTTTATTTTGCAATTTCATTTTAAATGTGCATATTGTACAATGTTTTAAATTTATGCATCTGTAAATTTCTGTTTACAGATTTTTTTTCAAGATTTCTTTGTGTTCTGCGGTTGCTGTCTCATTGATGTCAACCCCATATCTCCTTTCAACTCATTTCTGTTGATACCATCAATAAATAATATAAAATCAGCTCATTTGCATAATCTTATTGGAAAATCAATATATGAATGGAGAGTTTTGGAGACTTTATAGAAAGTTTGACGACTAGAGTCTAAAAGTTTATAGATGTTTAACTTTTCTTCATACATTTTGTTTCTTTTAGGGATTATGTGGACTGTTCTTTTATGACACAGGTCTTGAATGTGTAGTCTGTAAGGCTATCTGAGATGTCTGGAAAAATTTAGTGAAAATATAGGAAATTAATTCCTTGGCCTTATAGTTTTTGAAATACTTATACATGAGCTTATGTAAACTACACTATAGATAGTATTATGCAGAATGAATAACAATATCTTGTGTCAATTTTACCAGAGATAAGTGAAATATTTCCAAAGATGGAATTGATTTAATAGTACCTAATGGTCATCAGGTAATTTGCATATAAATCTATCATATCCAAGTGAAATTGTCTTAAGGAGTTTTCATTTGACTGGATTGGAAGAGTGTTTGCATAAGGAGGATATGATTAGCATATTTAAAGAGTTTGTAAGATAAGGATTTTACACTTATGGAATTTTGATGGAAAAGTTTTATAAAGGATGGAATATGATTAGCAATTAAGGTATAATGATATTTGTAATATTGACAGATTTTTATTGCGGACAAGTACTTGTTAACCTATGATATATTCACCTATAATCTTTAATGCATTTAAATAGAATAAGAATTTTGTAAAAGGGAATCTGTTTGGTTTTAAATTTTTAAGCCAACATTATTCATTTTGAATACATGTAGTAAGTTTCAATGTTATTTATAAATATATTTTAACTTTGATAATTAAATTGAGAATGGAAATGGGAAATGTGTCAAAGAGACAACAACCTGATCTACAAAAGAGCAGATAACAGCCAAAGGCCACCAATAGGTCTTCAACACAGCAAGAAAATCCCACGCAATTAGATGTGCTTCAGTTGGCCCTTTAAAACAAAAATGTGTACTAGTTCACTTTATGGGTACTTCTTTCATGTGGTTATTCCATGCTTTGTGTCAGTCCCTCAAACACAACTTTCAACATGCTAGTTTGATCAAATTAGATAATAACAACTTCTTTGTACTGGCTGCAGGCAGACAGTTTGTATATTGAAACCTTGGCACAATATTCTGAATAACAAAATACCAAATTTCTCTTGGGAAGCAACAAAACCAATTTTTCAGTTTTGGTCTTATATACTTTTAGAAACACAGCAAACACAATTTGAAACTCTTTAGTTGTCAGAAACCTTAATCCACCAAAATATAAGAAACCCTCAACCTTCATAGATATAGGAAGATGTGGTGTGAGTGCCAATGAGACAACTTTCCATCCAAATAACAATTTAAATAAAAGTAAACCATTATAGGTCAATGTACGGCCTTGAACACGGAGCCTTGGCTCACACCGAACAACAAGCTATAAAGGGCCCCAAAATTACTAGTGTAAAACCATTGAAACGGGAAAACCAACGGTCTAATCTATAAAAGAGTTTTTTTTTAAACGAGAAACGAGAAACACGTTAAATTACATAAACAAACGACAATTACTGTACATCATTTAAAAATTGTCTGGTCACCATGTTACTTTAATATATTTTGGTTTTAAATTTTAAGTTTTGTTTGGTGTACTATTGTTAGTCTGTTGGTCTTTTTATTTTTATATTAGCCATGGTGTTGTTAATATATTTTCGACTTATGAGGTTGATAATGTCCCTTTGGTGTCTTTGAAGTTAATATAACAGTTTTATGTTTAACAATTAACGTATTCAACATCACATCACTTGTCCTTTTAATAAGATGTCAGGTAACAAGGTCCACCCCCACCCACATGCGCCCTTGTTCAACACTTTTACAACCCTTTCAAATTACATAACAATGAAATTTCTAGTTAAATCAAGTGTTTGTTTCCCTATTTTTCATTGCATTACTTCAACATTGTCACTTGTAGTCATAGATATCATGATGCATTTAAACAGAAATAAAATATAACTTTTGGAATGCCATGACTTAATTTTATCCAAATTATTGAATCCTATGAAATTTCAATGTATTATATATAATTATTATGCAATAAATGTTGCATATGTTGTTTGAAGTGTACAGATGCTACCAAAATGTGTATTAATTATCTGTTTGTATGCATATTTTATAAATCTAAAGGTCCACTGTACATATATTATCAAATTGATTAATTTTATAATATACTTTTAATGATAGTTACAAAGATATTTGTCATCAAATTTAAGTTGTTATTTTGATAAAAAAATTTAAGAGAATATTTATTTTATATGATAAATGAGAATTTCAATGCAATGATAATAGAGACTGTGAGATTTTTTACAGAAGTGGATGCATAAGATGTCATTTTTAGTTACATTGATCAATAAAGGAATAATAAATGGGGTAACGAAAATTCTGTCAAATGAATATTCAAAAAGATTATTGAATTATTATAAATAAGACATTCAACGCATTTTAGTGTAGTAAGACAAATCATATGAAAACACCTGTTTCATAACAAGAATATAAAACGTAGTGCACATATTAACTGTACATTAATATGTTAAATTTGTTGTAACGTATTGAATACATGCACACATTGCAGTCGATTGAGGGGCCTATGGTGTGTTCCACAAGTTCAAAATTACCTGATTTTCGTGAATCATACCAACACTTATTTAAATGTGCATTATAAACATCCATAATGGGTCTTTGATGTGTATGCATAGGTATAAACTGTACCCATTTGCAGATATTCTTCCAAAAACATGTTAAGATGCACATACAAATCCTTGATGGGTCGTTAGTGTTTTTGCATAGATATATATATATAGTGTACTGGTTTTTAGAACTTCTACTAAAACTTAAAAATGCATATAAACATCCAGACCATCATAGACACCAGTGTTTGAGCCTCCAACAATCTTTCCTCATATGATAAAATTGAGAATGGAAATGGGGAATGTGTCAAAGAGACAACAACCCGACCAAATAAAAAACAACAGCAGAGGGTCACCAACAGGTCTTCAATGTAGCGAGAAATTCCCGCACCCGGAGTCGTCCTTCAGCTGGCCCCTAAAGAAATATATACTAGTCCAGTGATAATGAACGCCATACTAAATATCACTCATATGAGTTCTTATGTCATGTAATGAAAAAGATAATGGCTGACAGAAGAGATTTACTATTTCGAGACCCAATATTAATCAAACTGTTGCCAATAAAACCTCTTATATAAAAAGCCAGGCACAAAAAACCATAAAGTTGTAATCAAGCATATGAAATTATGAAACGTGAATATGTTTACAATCCCATAAACTCTTCACACTATATCTATAAGTTTTAATATATTCTGTTATTAATACATTTGTTTTTCTTAAACATCTTTTAAATTTCTAAATATTTTCACCGACGTCTTACAAATATTTGTACAGTTTAATCATAAGTTTGAAGTATATTCATTTTGTAATCCGATACTTGTAATGACCGTATATAAATTTTCAAAATCATGATATGTCAGAACTACACTTGAAATTTACCATAACATCTTTATATTTGTATAAATAAACCAATTTTTTAAGACATTTCAGCCATTGGCCTTCTTCAGTTCTTTATTTTTCCTCTCAACTGAGAGAAAAAATAAAGAATTGAAGAAGGCCAATGGCTGAAACGTCTTGAAAAATTGTTTTATTTATACAATTATATAAAGTATGTTCCCTATTGGAATTTTGAAAAAAAGGATCTATATATTTGTTATAATGTGTTATATTTTGTCCAAAACCAAGTGTAATTTTATAAACATATGCCTAAATACAGGATTCCTTTTATTAGTGAAAAATTTTCTGTAAAATTATAGTACTGTCTGTTTTACTTAACTAATGTTTTCACTCTAAATATTAAGTTTGTGGTGGTTCTAAATCATACACCTTCCTGTGTCAATTTTCGGCCCTCCCTTGACACCATCTGCGAGTATGGTCTTGAGGAAAAGATGATAGTCCGTCGGAAGGAGACGATAAATGGCTGACCCGTGTTAAGAGAGAGCCATATCTCTTGCACGTTAAAGATACCCTTGTAGATTTCGAAAAAGAGCAGGCTCCTGCTGCTACAAGACAGCACTTGCACACGCAAAGTGGAAAGGGATTAATTTAAGTTGCAAAATCACTATAAATAAATATGTTTAAACTAATGTATAACACTGTCAGAGAGAGATGACATTCATTTCCTCAAAATTTGTTTTTGTTTTTATTTCAATGACTTGCACTGAAAGCATGGATACAGTTGATTAGATAACTATAGATGATGTCTAAAAGCTTGCTGAATGAAGATGTTTTTTGAAGATTGGCCTATTTTAATAACTCTTATGATGAGTTAGCAAAATATACTGAAATAAACTCATCATATATACCAGGATTAAAATCGTGTACGGCAAATACTAACTTTGTCTACACTCATCAGTGATGCTAAAATAAAAAAATAAATAAAAAGGCCAAATAAAGAAAGAACTTGAAGAGTATTGAGGACTCCAAATTTCAAAAAGTTTTGCCAAATCTGCTATGTTAATCTATTTCAGGGGTAGGAAAGCCTTAGTATTTAAAAAAAAAATCAAGTTTTGTCAACAGTCAATTTATAATTTTGACCATATTAATGGTGATTCAAAATTCTTTTTAATTTCAGGTGATAGCATGTGAAAGACAGCTAGAATATAACTATGACAATAGATGCGATATTTGGTCCCTTGGTATTACCGCCATAGAGTTAGCGGAGAGTGAACCGCCATTATCAGATTTACATCCTATGAGAGCATTGTTTAAAATTCCAAGGTAAAATTTCTACAGAAACTACAGGACAGAGCATGTGCATTTTGTCCTCTCCACCTGTCCAGTGGCTACAGGACAGTTCATGTGCATTGTGTCCTCTCCACCTGTCCAGTGGCTACAGGACAGCTCATGTGCATTTTGTCCTCTCCACCTGTCCAGTGGTAGTTGGCACATATAGTGGAGTTTAAATTTCTTTTAGGAGCCAAACTCATTCATGTCATATAAAAAAGAAGATATGGTATACTTGCCAATGAGACAATATGTTGTCTTAATTTCTTCTATCATAATAATTGAACCTAACATATTTATTTTATAAAATTAAATATATGGTTAGATGGAAAGCAGTGGTCATTTGCTAAACTAGTATGAAAAATATTTTAGGGGCCAACTGAAGCCATCCTCTGGGTGCAGAATTTTCTCACTTGGTTGAAGACCCATTGGTGGCCTTGGTCTGTGTTATGCTCTTTGTTCAACTTGTTTTCATTTCTATACATTCCTGAGTTTCCATTCTCTTTTCAATGTCCTGTATGGTGTACAGGCTTATAATAAATGATTCAGACAAGCTGAAAGGTATTCATTTTCCTAAATCACCTGACATTCTGTCTTAATCAATCACCATAACCCGAATACAATATTTTCTCCAGCATTCCCTTTTTTCCTGTGAGAATAAGTGCAATCCTCTGTACCCTCATTTAATATCCGATTTGATGAGATTTAATGGATTTTTCTGTAATTTAAACCATTATTTGATGACTATTGATTACATAATCTTATTTACTTTTATTATTTTTATTTACAATAGGGCACGGCTTTTCACTGTTTATATACACTAAATCTTCATCAGAATTAATATTTTATGACTGCTTCTTATACAAACAGTAGGTCAATTTAACCAGAGTTTTGCCGATATATAGAATTTATAAATGATTCATGTAAGTACATTATGTACCTGCTAGTGGGTAACTGTAAGAGATTTTCTGTATTGAAATTTTTTTTTTTATGCCCCACTTAGGGGCAGTCTGTTTTTTGGTCTGTACTAAATTATATACAGTGCTTCCCTTTGTTCGTCCATTCATTTGTTTATGCGTCTATCCTGCTTCATGTTAGAGTTAAAGGTCAAGGTAGTTTTTGATGAAGTTGAAGTCTAATCAACTTGAAACCAAGGAATACATGTCCCCTATGATATGATCTTCTAATTTTCATTTTCAACACCATTTCATGGTCCACTTAACATAGAAATGGATAGTTCAAGTGGGGCATTCATGTACTATGGACACATTCATGTTTCTAAAAGAGAGGCAAAAGTTAACAAAGGGATAAACAAACTCATTAGTTGAAAACAAACTGAAAGTACCATAGCTAAAAATAGAAAACATTGAAGGACCCCAAAAACAAAAGGGACACACAACACAACATAAAGAACTATTAAGACTTGGCAAAATGAACCCCCACAAAAAACAGGGTGATATCAGGTCGCTTTGGAAGGTTAAGCAGATATTGCTTCACATGTGGCACCCACTGTATTGCTCAAGTAAAATAAGCATTGGATTCTGTGTTTAACATATGTACAAATGTACATACATGTATGCCTACATCTGGTTAGGTTTTCTGTTTAGCTTCTCATGTAATGAACTGCCAAGGTGGTCTTGTGAAAGTATGCTCTTCTGTGGTGAGAGAAGTTTTGGAATAAAAAATCTAAGCATACTACATTAAAGAGTTATAAACTGGTGGGCTCAGTCTTATAACTGTCAAAATTATGTCATTCAGACTTGTGAACAAAACCCCAAAAAAAAAGTTGAATGCATTGTGGTCATGTATTGATTTTATGTTATTTGGAGTCGCATTAATAGTATTAAATAAAAAAGATGCTGAGTCCACTCTGTTTACCTTAGGAACAACAAAATTAAGATGGTGTGATCCAGAGTTAATATCTGTGTTGTTCTTTGAATTTATAAATATTTTTTTTTACAGAAACTCATCACCAGGTCTACAACTACCAGAGAAGTGGTCACAGAACTTCAAAGACTTTATTCACCAGTGAGTACAGTACAAAAACATTCTGACATGGTTCCTAAGACTGAAAAATTGCTTTGAATTTTCTTTTAGTTGTTTTAGGATCAAAGTGTTTTTATAATATGTGAAACTTATTTGGCTTTTTTTTAGCTCACCTGGCCCGTAGGGCCAAGTGAGCTTTTCCTATCACTTGGCATCGGCGTCCGTCGTCGTCGTCGTCCGGCGTCGTTAACTTTTACAAAAATCTTCTCCTCTGAAACTACTGGGCCAAATTAAACCAAACTTGGCCACAATCATCATTGGGGTATCTAGTTTAAAAAATGTGTGGCGTGACCCGGCCAACCAACCAAGATGGCCGCCATGGCTAAAAATAGAACATAGGGGTAAAATGCAGTTTTTGGCTTATAACTCAAAAACCAAAGCATTTAGAGCAAATCTGACAAGGGGTAAAATTGTTTATCAGGTCAAGATCTATCTGCCCTCAAATTTTCAGATGAATCCGACAACCCGTTATTGGGTTTGCTGCCCCTGAACTGGTAATTTTAGGGAATTTTTGCTGTTTTTGGCTATTACCTTGAATATTATTATAGATAGAGATAAACTGTAAACAGCAATAATGTTCAGCAAAGTAAGATTTACAAATAAGTCAACATGACCAAAATGGTCAGTTGACCCCTTTAGGAGTTATTGACCTTTATAGTCAATTTTTAACCATTTTTCGTAAATCTTAGTAATCTTTTACAAAAATCTTCTCCTCTGAAACAACTGGGCCAAATTAATCCAAACTTGGCCACAATCATCTTTGGGATATCTAGTTTAAAAAATGTGTGGCGTGACCCGGCCAACCAACCAAGATGGCCGCCATGGCTAAAAATAGAACATAGGGGTAAAATGCAGTTTTTGGCTTATAACTCAAAAACCAAAGCATTTAGAGCAAATCTGACATGAGGTAGAATTGTTAACACTTTCCTTACTGAATTGTTTTTTTCCGCGACGTTGTGTGACCTGATCAAATTTCCGCGCGCAGTTTGCCTGGCCTGAATTAATTTGACGTGTGAATGGGGAAAAAAATGACGTTTTAGAAAAAACGTGTGTATCTTTGTTGTTTCTCATCAAATCGGTTTCAAACTCGATATTGTTACACTTAAGTATCAAAGGAGTGTTGCAATATAAATAAATTTACATGACAATACCTACTTTTGATTTTGTTTAACCTTTTGTGGAAAGAAAATGACGTTTGATTTGCAAAATCTATTTTTTTTTTGTGACCGGTTTACATTTTTGCCTCCCATCTTCTAAATTAACAATTTAAATGGTAATTAACAATTTCGAGTGTTCCTTTATCGAAGTTTTATAGAAAAAAATAACTCCAGAGTCAAAATTCTAGCTTATTAGTCAGAATAAATACGAATGAAAATGGTTTGTCAAATTCCGCGGCGGCCATTTTTTTACCTGTACAATGCAATCACCAGATAGGAAGTTGTGTCCCTGGATAAGTTGGAGTTGTCTTTCTTAGTCCGATGTTTTCTTTGAATTTTTGTATGAATATAGATATAAATTGACTATTGGGATCTTTTGTGGAATTTTTGATATTTTAATGGAGATATCTAATGATATTTTAATCTGGTAAAATCAAAACTTTTGAGATTAATATGTGCTTTTTTTTTTAATGTGCCAATATTTTTTTCTGTTTTTTTTTTGTATCAAACCACTGACTGCATGGAAATATTAATTAAATGTAAGATGACCTGACACACTAATCCATGTACATTTAACACTCACTTTAATAATGTGTTGATAAATTAAGTGAGACATAATTAAATGTTGAAAGACAATCATGAACTTTTAAAAATAAAATTACTTTGAAAAAGTCTATGATTTATTTTTAAAATTATTTATTATAAGTGTCCTGACTGCATGGGATGCTAGAATTTTCACTGTCTTTGGTTTTGTATTGTTCAATGATGAAGATAATTTAATGTTCCTTATTAAAAAAAAATGACAAAAATTATTAAATGAAAATGTCAACTGTAACAACAAATATAAATTATGAATATCCTTTCAACAACTTATCTGTGAAAACCTTTTCAACAAATTATGTATATAAATGTAATATCCTTTCAACTTAAAAATTGTAACAAAATAACTGTTAAAGTTTAATTTTTGACTGAGTGGGAGACATTGAAGCAATGGGGTAGGCAAAGGGGTTTTCTACATTCAACACAACCATATTTTGAAACCTTTTTTCCTGTGTACCTTTAATATTTACCCTAGCCCAGCATATGTGACACCTTATCTTGTTTCCCAAAGTCTACTGGCAAACAGAGTTAACCTACATGTGTTTGATCTGTCTTGACGTGGTAGATTTCACAATATGACATACACTGTGTCTGACGCTACCAAAACCCAAAGTTTGATGGCCCATTTCTTTGTTTTAGGAGGCATGAATTGCTAGAATGCATCCCTCACTTTGTAAGGTATCATGAATGGTCACCTATCGTTTGGGGACATGTTGGTCCCTCATTTTTGTCTGTTAAGGGGGTCTTTTATTTCTGAGTTTGTAAGATACATCATTATTAGCCTCCCATCTTTGCTCACCTCGCTGGTGCGTATCAGTGAAGTGAAGATACCTTATTATCTGCATAATTACGTCCATTTCTTTGAAAAATTAAGAGACCATGACTTATATTTTTAATAACTTTAAACATGATAAAACCTTCAAGTGTTGGCATTAATAAATTTCAGGATAAAAACAATCTATGTACATTGTCAGAAAATATAACATTTTTGTCCTAAATTCTAAAGCTCATACAATTATATTTTATTTTCCGTCAATGTACATATATATTGAATATGAGAATTATTGCCTGTTAATATAAAAATATTTTTTACTTTAATATATGTGTGTGGCTCTGATCTGGCTGCGGTTTAACATCTTAGATTTGAGATGATTATATTCACATTTATATATGATTCATAAAAACATTACCGGTTTCATGTTAATTATCAAATCATTGCAATATTACTTTGCTCTTCATGGGCCCTTTAATTAGAATAAAAATATCTTATCTCTGTAATCAAAATATCCTATCTTTGGAATAAAAATGTCTTATCTTATCTAATTATAACTATCAATTATTTGGTTGTGAGATAGAAACATCTGGAAAAAATATCCTTCTTTGGGTCTCATATGTTTTGTGGACCAGTTACTTCTGGGATGAATGGGGAAGACCTCTTTCAAATTTCAAAATATAAAATTCTTGGTGCCATCAGTCATTGTTGGGGGACATATTTACATCTGCCAGCTGTAATTTTTTTCGTCTGAAAGTTCGCTGACCACTTCTCTTTCAACATCACTTCAGGAGTGATCATGAAATCATCACCGATGTCATTTTGAGGTCAATGCATTTCATACCGTTGACCAAGAAGATCTACTTCTCCCACCGAAAATCCCTCAAACTCGTTCTCAGAACTATCGGACATTTTTGTCTCAGAATGTTACAGACACGATACAGACCATGAAACGACATTTTACTAATATTTACTATAATTTTGCGTCCTTGACATCGGCAAGTGAGAGAGGAATGTGATTGGATTGTTTTATTTAGAACTTCCATAAAAGGAGTGCGACCTTTTGCACTCGTGGGAAAAATCCAATTACCGCGCCGACGGAAGTCGGATTATTACTTGATTTTATTCTCCGTGCAATTTTTAAAATCGTTTTTCGTAATTTGTATCATAATGTTAATCAAAATATTCATGAAATTAAATTCAACTTTCCAAATAACCTTTTTTCGACGAAAAAGATCACATGTTAGCATCACATGTCTTGTACAAAATGGCGGCGGCTTATTTTGTTTGTTGACGCTACCGATCTTTCATTGTATTGAAGTATATATAAGGTATCAAATTCAGTCAGAATTGGTATTCTTTAACTGTGATATACAAGCTTCCTGAAAACCTCTATATGTATTGGTTAAACGTAGCTTTACGGGGGGGGAATGAGTTAAAAGACAAAAAAAATATGATTATCACGTGATTGTCTATGCCTGAAAGCATTGTTCGGCCTGGCTACGGGGATGCCTCAACACATTGTTCGGCCTGGCTACGGGGATGCCTCAACGCATTGTTCGCCTTGAAAGGGTTAAACAGGTAAAGATCTATCTGCCCTGAAATTTTCAGATGAATCGGACAACCTGTTGTTGGGTTACTGGCCCTGAATTAGTAATTTTAAGGAAATTTTGCTCTTTTTGGTTATTATCTTGAATACTATTATAGATAGAGATAAACTATAAACTGCAATAATGTTCACCAAAGTAAGATTTACAAATAAGTCAACATGACCAAAATGGTCAGTTGACCCCTTTAGGAGTTATTGACCTTTATAGTCAATTTTTAACCATTTTTCGTAAATCTTAGTAATCTTTTACAAAAATCTTCTCCTCTGAAACAACTGGGCCAAATTAATCCAAACTTGGCCACAATCATCTTTGGGATATCTAGTTTAAAAAATGTGTGGCGTGACCCGGCCAACCAACCAAGATGGCCGCCATGGCTTAAAATAGAACATAGGGGTAAAATGCAGTTTTTGGCTTATAACTCAAAAACCAAAGCATTTAGAGCAAATCTGACATGGGGTAGAATTGTTAAACAGGTGAAGATCTATCTGCCCTGAAATTTTCAGATGAATCGGACAACCTGTTGTTGGGTTGCTGGCCCTGAATTAGTAATTTTAAGGAAATTTTGCTCTTTTTGGTTATTATCTTGAATATTATTATAGATAGAGATAAACTATAAACTGCAATAATGTTCACCAAAGTAAGATTTACAAATAAGTCAACATGACCAAAATGGTCAGTTGACCCCTTTAGGAGTTATTGACCTTTATAGTCAATTTTTAACCATTTTTCGTAAATCTTAGTAATCTTTTACAAAAATCTTCTCCTCTGAAATAACTGGGCCAAATTAATCCAAACTTGGCCACAATCATCTTTGGGATATCTAGTTTAAAAAATGTGTGGCGTGACCCGGTCAACCAACCAAGATGGCCGCCATGGCTAAAAATAGAACATAGGGGTAAAATGCAGTTTTTGGCTTATAACTAAAAAACCAAAGCATTTAGAGCAAATCTGACATGCGGTAAAAGTGTTTATCAGGTCAAGATCTACCTGTCCTGAAATTTTCAGATGAATCGGACAACCTGTTGTTGGGTTGCTGCCCCTGAATTGGTAATTTTAAGGAAATTTTGCTGTTTTTGGTTATTTTCTTGAATATTATTATAGATAGAGATAAACGGTAAACAGCAATAATGTTCAGCAAAGTAAGATTTACAAATAAGTCAGCATGACCAAAATGATCAGTTGACCCCTGAAGGAGTTATTGCCCTTTATAGTCAATTTTTAACTATTTTTTTCGTAAATCTTAGTTATCTTTTACAAAAATCTTCTTCTCTGAAACTACTGGGCCAAATTAAACTAAGCTTTGCCAGAATCATCATTGGGGTAATTCGTTTAAAAAATGTGTGGTGTGACCTGGCCAATCAACCAAAATGGCTGCCATGGCTAATAATAGAACATAGGGGTAAAATGCAGTTTTTGGCTTATAACTCAAAAACCGAAGCATTAAGAGAAAATCTGACAGGGTTTAATTGTTTATCAGGTCAAGATCTATCTGCCCTGATGTTTTCACATGGATCGGACAACCCGTTGTTAGGTTACTGTCCTGAATTGGTAATTTTAAGGAAATTTTGCCGTTTTTTGTTATTATCTTGAATATTATTATAGATAGAGATAAACTGTATACAGCAATAACGTTCAGCAAAATAAGATCTACAAATAAGTTTACATGACCAAAATAGTCAATTGACCCCTTAAGGAGTTATTGCCCTTTATAGTTAATTTTTAACATTTTCATAAATTTTTGTAAATTTGTAGAAAATATTTTCCACTGTAATTACTGGGCCAAGTTCATTATAGACAGAGATATTTGTAGCAACAAGAATGTTCAGTAAAGTAAGATCTACAAACACATCACTATCACCAAAACACAATTATGTCATGAATTTATCCGTGTCCATTATTTAATATGCACAAGACCAAGGTGAGCGACACAGGCTCTTTAGAGCCTCTAGTTTTTTTTATTCAAGCGTCACTGATGAGTCTTTTGTAGAGGAAACGCGTCTGGCGTAGATATAAAATTTTATTCCTGGTATCTATGATGAGTTTATTTACAACCACTGGGTCGATACCACTGCTGGTGGAGATTTATTTCCCCCGAGGGTATCACCAGCCCAGTAGTCAGCACTTCTGTGTTGACTTGAGTTATCATTGATATGTTCATAATAAAATCTGACTGTTAACAAACCTTTGAATTTTTAAAATACTTATAAAGGCTTTTCTACCTCAGTAATAGATTACCTTAGCTGTATTAGGCAAAACTTTTAGGATTTTTTTGTCTTCAGTGCTCTTCAACTTCGTACTTTATTTGGCCTTTTAAACTTTGATTCGAGTGTGGCGAATGCGCGTCTGGTGTAAATATAATTTTTTTCCCCTGGTATCTATGATGAGTTTATTGCTAACGCCTATATAAAATTCTGGAATTATTTACAACAGAAAACAAAGAGGAAACAGGAAAATAAAAATGATAAATCTAAAGACAATCAGGTAGAGAATAACAAAATAAATTTTGGGTTAAACATTCTCTTTAGTCACAAATCAGATATGAATTCAATTTATATCTCTGTTGTTTTCAGTTTTGTTGCTTTGTGAAAAATTGCCATTTTGAAGTTACGTCTACTTCTTTTAATTGCTCCTTATTCAAAACTTATTGTATGACTAAAAACATTGTATCTCTTCAGATATTCGAAACATAAACTTAATTATTTGTTTAGCTATAACATGACTGTAACATTGTGTAATGTTCTTCGGATGCATAAAAATTATAAAGTGATCTATCAACATGCAAATTAAATCAACAAAACTGGTATCCTACTACATGTAATATTAATGATTTCTCACAAGCAAAGAAAGTCAATAGTAACAGGATAAGTTTACATACTAGGAAGTATGCGTATATAAAGAACAAAGATTTTGATAACAAATGTTCAATTAAACATCGTAAATAAATAACTAAGCATGTGGTATCCTGGAACAGAGTATATATTTTCACATAGGGATAATCAATTTAATTTTTGTTTAAATATTTTTAAATGAAAAAAAAATCTATTCATAAGTATGAGAGAGGAAGAATACATTCAAAAAAAGATTTTTTGTTTTTAAAATTGATTGTTTGTTGTTTATTTATCATCCAGTGACATTCAATACATATAAATCTAATAGCCTAGGTAGGTAGACAAGGTGAGAATTTTGACTCTTCCTACCTTCCCATTCTGACTAAAATGGCTACATATTTTAAAATTTAACACAGCTTAACATCAGACTCCCTTGAAATGGGTTTTACTGGCAGATGGAGAAGTCAAGAAGACTACGTATATTTCTATAATCTCCTTTTAGGCTTTTAAGTTTTCTTCCTATTGTATAAAATAAGCTGACAAAAAGAATCTAAGGTAAAAAGATATATGTAATTATCATCTCTGTATTCTTCTATACAATTACCTGATATTGTAATTTAAGGGTTTTAATTTTCCTTCTTTGTTTTATGAGTTACAGTTTTTATGTCAGAACGATTTAATGCTTGATGTATAGATACTTATAATTTGTTGAATGTTTGTCTTTATTTGTTGACTGTCTAATTGACATAAACTTCACATTGTCTATTTATAAACAATTAAAACTGATATGATAATATATGTAAAATAACAAACAAACAAAATAAAATTGAAAATGGAAATGGGGAATGTGCCAAAGAGACAACAACCCGACCATAGAAAAAAACCAACAGCAGAAGGTCACCAACAGGTCTTCAATGTAGTGAAAAATTCCCGCACCCGGAGGTGTCCTTCAACTGGCCCCTAAACAAATATATACTAGTTCAGTGATAATGAACGCCATACTAATTTCCAAATTGTACACAAGAAACTAAAATTAAAATAATACAAGACTAACAAAGGCCAGAGGCTCCTGACTTGGGACAGGTGCAAAAATGCGGCGGGGTTAAACATGTTTGTGAGATCTCAACCCTCCCCCTATACCTCTAGCCAATGTAGAAAAGTATATTCATATTATTCTTTTTGTTGCAGGTGTTTGGTAAAAGATTTTGAAGAGCGTCCCTCAGCCAAAGAATTACTACAGCATCCATTTATTACCAGTTTACCTAGAGATCCATCTGTTGTAAGTCAAATCTTTAATGAATATTAACTAAGGAGATATGGTATGACTGTCTAGGGAATAACTTTCCACCAGAGTCCAAATGAAGAGGATATGAAAAGTACTGTGGATTCAATTATTTTCTTGGATTGTGGAAAACTTGCCTTTTCATGGAGTGATTTCATGGTTATTTTGCAGATCAGAGGCTCTTCAGTCAATTAGCCTAAATAGAAATTTACATTTAGATTTGTTGTTCTCCTGGTCCCAAGAAAGCCACTTTGTGAAAAATTGTGAAACCACAGTATAGTTCGTTGAACATCCTTCAGATGAGCAATACCAATACAGTTTAGTATGCTATAAAATAGTGGTCAAATCTTTTTGTGTCCTTTAAATAAATAGATTTGTATCTATGGAACAACAAAAAGTGCATAAATCTACATGCAGTGTTCATTGTGGAATATACTGATTATCTAAGTTGATGTATGTTTTAAAATTTAATGCATATACACTGGTATATGAGAAACAACTAATGTTGGAGTCCAAACAAATTTGGTAACTGTTACCTAGATTCCAACCTTCAGTACTTTATATCACTCTTCTGGTTCAAAAGATGATAGACGTAGTTACTATGACCTAATTTTCATCACTCAGTACTTTATATTACGGTACTCTTCTAGTCCATGAATTGATAGACCCTAGTGGCTAATAAACTATGTACTTAAAGCATTGAATGTGAAACTTTTTATAACAATATGGTTATTGTACTTTCAGTTTAAACACAGATTAAAAGATTTGACAGCTAAAATGGAACCTAAAATCCATGAACCAGACATCACAACAAAGAAGGGGAGATTAAAAACACATCGGAAATCTAAGAAAGAACCTCTAGACACTGCTGATGATCTGACATCATTGGAAATCCTAGATGAGGTAAGGGAGATCATTCCATAAGTAGGTATTGAGGAGAGAAAATAACCTGTAAACTCTTGATATATTTTTTTACTGTTTAAAATCCTATATATGGTTAACAACAGAAGTATGAGTAAATAAAATAACCCCTTGATAACATGTTAACTATTTCTTTGAGAATTGCAGAGGAGGTATAAGAAATAGGTCAATGATAATGGATTGATTGATTGTTGGTGTTTAAGGGGGTAGACCTTGGTTCAGGGAAATAACTCTTAAAATCATCAGTACGTTTGTGTCAGCCATTTTCATAAATGTGTTCTAAGCTTCTAGGATACATAGATTATTTCGAATCTGTTTCAGGTAAATGCTTAAAATTCATTGACGAAACTTGACTTTTACAAACGCATAACTGATTTAAAGAGTTATCTCCCTGAACCAAACACTTTCAGAACTATTGTCTATATTGTGGCAGGCAGCTTTTTTTAGTGGAGGAAGCACAAGTAGTTCCAATAGAGAACCATGACCTTCAACAGGAAACTGTAAATCTGAGACAATTATGAGGCCCATCATGAATATAGAGGGAAATAAATAATAAAAGAACCTCTCAATACTTTGTACAACAAACTATTTATAGATAAGAAGATGTGATATGTGTGCCAATGAGATAACTCTCAATCCAAGTGACAATGTATAAAAAGTAAAAAATGTGTATAGATTTATATATTATGAGCTGTTTTCTGTTCTTTGGTTGGGTTGTTGTCTCTTTGACACATTCCCCACTTCCATTCTCAATTTTATGGGGAAAAAATGTAATTGAATTAAAGAAAATTGAAAGCATCAAATTTCTGTTAAAGAAGGTTCCATGTTGTGATGGATTTCCTAGATATCAGTATTCGATCAAATATTAGCATGACATTGTTCTTTAAATATATATGAAAGTAGAACTTAAAATGAAAATGCATTTTTGTCTTTTCAGGAAACAATTGTGTCACAACTATTTCACAGATATGCACAGACAAAGATTTATACCTACATAGGAGATATATTATTAGCTGTCAACCCATTTACACCACTCACTATCTATGCTGATGAGGTATTTTTCATTAAAAAATAGTTCATTTACATTATAACCCTTATAAAAATATACCATTAAATTAATATGATTTTATATCATCATCTTATACATTTGTATTCCACTGACAAAACCATGCAATTCAAAACGATTCAATATCATAACCCATTTTAAATATCTATATTTACTTCATAAATATTATTAGCTCTCATCACATACATGACATAGAATATATTATGAGCTATTATTATAATCTTCATTATTCTACAATCTATTTAATATTCCATAATTTAATATGATACAATACAACGCTTTTATTGTACCAATTCAAAGCTCATTATATGGAATTTCTAAAAAAAAAAAAAGGTTGTACATCCCTAGATGAATTTAGATCAGGATACATAATTAAAAAAAAAAAAATTAAAATTTCTCAAAAATAGTTGAGGTAGATGGTTATAATCTTAGCAAAAGTTTGGTTGTCTCCCTTTTCACACCAATTTGAGAAAGTTTTGTATTTTGCAATGAAACATTTTACCTTTGCAAGGTGAATTGCAATTATGTGTATTCGTAGCTGATACTGGTTGAGTTAAAGACAGAACATTAGAATAAAATCATCACATCCTTCTAATAAACTTTGTTCCCTGCGAGCCTATATATATATATATATCCATCTCTGTGTTTCAGTCCAGTACAAATTAACGAAGGATATATTCATATGTTAATATGACATTAATATTCTGAATATGAGTTTAATATTTTTCTATTTTACAGTATGCCCAGAGGTACATGAATGCTGCCAAAGATGACCATCCACCTCATATTTTTGCAGTTGCTGACCAGTCATATCAAATGATGATGCACAACAGAAAACACCAGGTCAGTTACTTCCCTTTACATTAGCACAGGATTATATAAATATCATTAGCAAGCAATTTTCCTACTTCGACCATTTTAAAAAAATTCTTGGTTTTGCTTCATTTTGAAACATAAAACTTTTAAATGATGCAACAAAGTATAACAATTATAAGAAAGAGTCTAAAAAATATATCTTTACCATTTCGGAAATTTTTATAAATATTGATTTAATTTAAATGATATTCAAGCACACTTTCTGATGGTAATACAGCATGACTTTTCATCTGTCTGTCATTATGTCATTTTGAAAATTAATCTAATAGTTGTTATTTAAGACATTTTGAGTTATCCCTGAAGATATGGAATTTATTATGAATGACTTATGTTTCACAAGATAAAGGCCCTTGACATTTTGCAGCTGACTATGGCGTTCATAGTGCCTTATCAAAAGTTTAAAATTGCCTTATATCTCTTCTGTCATATATGCAATGCTTGAAATAGTTCATTTAATAGTTTGTATTAATGAAATGATGTATATATTTTTCAGTGTATTGTAATCAGTGGTGAATCTGGTGCAGGGAAAACAGAAAGTGCTAACTTACTAGTGCAACAACTTACACAGTTAGGGAAGGTAGGTTGTTTAAAAGTGTGGGACAAACTACTGTACAGAGGGTTTTTTTCGCAGGTGTAAAATTTCACGATTTCTATTGAATAAGGTATACGAAATATTTTGATGGTTATTATTTTGGCGGATTTAAAATTTTTTATCAATACCTTTGCATGAACACCCTTAATTTGGCAGAATTTCTTTTGGCGATTTTGTTCTATCCGCGAAAATGAGCTAAAAATTACACCCCGCGAAAAATCCTAATATACGGTATCTCATTGGTCTCACAAGGCTATACATGTTAAAGATAAATGGAAAAATTTGGAAATTAAATATGTAATACACATAGATTGAAGATTTTTAATAATGCAATTATTATTGAGATACTTCTCAGTCCCATTACTCCAAATAATTGTTACTTTGCAATAATTTCTAAATTTACAGGAATATGAATTTGAAAGTGTCAATTATTTGCAAAAGAAAATAAGTCTCATCATAATCACCAATAAAAACAGACATTAAATAGCCCAATCAATCAAGCAATCTCATCAAAATGGGAAATTTTATTTCAAAGGCCCCTAACCGGACATTAGAAGATAGAATTTTACAAGTGAATCCATTGATGGAGGCGTTTGGTAATGCTCAAACTGTGATAAATAATAATTCCAGTAGATTTGGGAAGTATCTAGAGATGTTCTTCACAAGTACTGGGACAGTTATTGGTGGTAAGTATCTTTTACTGCTGTAATTAAGGGGGAGTTGGGTAAAACTCAGACTGATTAATAATAATTCCAGGAGATTTGGGAAATATCTAGAAATGTTCTTCACAAGTACTGGAACAGTTATTGGTGGTATGTATCTTGCACAACTGAAATTAGGGGGGAATGTGGAATAGTATATGTTTTTGTAGGGGAAGAAACTCTTCAGTAAAAAAATAAGATGAGGTATGATTACCAATGAGGCAATATTTTATCAAACCAAACACCATTACACCAAAATTACAGTAAATACTTGACAATAAATATACTTCAGTATTTGTAATATTGTTTGACAATGTTTAGTAAGTTTGTATGATAGTTAAATTGTAATATTTAGTTCAAGGAATCTTGGGTTGAAAAATTTTTGGTAATATAAAATATCTTTCAATTTCTCTTTTCAGCTAAAATTACAGAATATTTATTAGAGAAATCCAGGGTGATATCACAAGCCAAGTAAGTTTTATTGACAATGATGTTAGATAAAAAATAGTCTTATACCCCAACACCCAGAGAAGGGGCTATATTGCATTCACCATGTCTCTCTTTTCGTCTGTCCATCTGTTTATCTAGGCATCTTTTCATAATTCTGTCAGTTCCTCCTTAAAATATATTTTTGTCACTTTTTTCTCATAAACTACTGATCTGAGTCGTCCTGACTTCATATTTAGTCAGCAGCTTGACAGTGATGATTTGTAATGTGTAAACTTCCTGTCTGCAAATGCTTTAAAAATTTTTGATTTTTGAAAGGAACTTTGATGTTAATTCACAAATTTATTTAACACTACTGAACAGAATTTTTATGCCCCACCTACGATAGAAGAGGGGCATTATGTTTTCTGGTCTGTGGCTCCGTTCGTTCGTTCGTTCGTCCGTCCGTTCGTTCATTCGTCCCGCTTCAGGTTAAAGTTTTTGGTCAAGGTAGTTTTTGATGAAATTGAAGTCCAATCAACTTGAAACTTAGTACACATGTTCCCTATAGTATAATCTTTCTTATTTTAATGCCAAATTATATATTTACCCAATTTCAAAGTCCATAAAACATGGAAAATGATAGTGCGAGTGGGGCATCCGTGTACTTTGGACACATTCTTGTTATACCTATCAGACACATACTTCCTGTTTTCACATTCTTTGAATTATGAGTGGGAATATGCTTTTAATACTACAACATGTGCATTCTATTGTATTTTTACACTTCAAAATCTAGATCAATCGTTTTTGAAAGAGCTATAGGTAATTGTATCAATGGTTCAAACTATAGATGTTGAAATTTGTATTAGCTGTTTCTTGGTGTTCCACACACAGCAAAGCAAAGACATGATATGTAAATCCAGGAACTATGATATTTTGAGATCACATCATATAGAGTTTCCTTTGAAAATGATTGTTTTATATTTTGTAATTTCAGAGGTGAACAAAATTTCCATATATTTTACTATGTACATGATGGACTAGCCCATGACCAGGAAGCTACATACCATTTAAAAGACAGTGCCAAATACAGGTCAGTAGTACAATTCTGATAAAATAAACTTTTTAGTGTCACTATCATAAAAAAAAAAAAGTTATGACTAGAGTTATCTCCCCTGACATAACTACCTAGACTTGAACTAGGAATTTTTCTTTGTAAAATGGAAGTTGAAACAAACCTGATCTGTAAAGTACAGAGAAATGTCATCTTATCAGCTTATAGGGCCTCCCTAGGTAATATTGAAGTACTTTTTAATTTTAAAATCTTTATGAATTGTGTTGCATCAAATAACACAATTAATTAATTTAAAACATTTTTTATAAAGAAAAGTGCTGGGTCATTGTCAGTTTCTATCAGTTATTGTTTATTAAGTTTTTTTAATTTGCAACATATAAGAAAGTGTTAATAAAATATCATATAAGATTTTTCTTTTAACAGATATATAGATGAATACACAAGCCGAACCAGAGATGTAGCTTCCATATCAGTAAATCGGGTCAAGTTCAAGGGCATACAACATTGTTTTGATATTATAGGCTTCCAGCCTGAGGTAAATACAATATCTGTTAACAGGGTCAAGTTCAAGGGCATACAACATTGTTTTGATATTATAGGCTTCCAGCCTGAGGTAAATACAATATCTGTTAACAGGGTCAAGTTCAAGGGCATACATAATTGTTTTGATATTATAGGCTTCCAGCCTGAGGTAAATACAATATATATTTTAACCAGTTTATGTCAAGGACATTGAATCTTGATTTTATAAGCTTCAACAATGTCTTATCCAGGGTCCTCTAGACTGGTAAAAAACACAGTTTTATAATAAAGTCTATCTATATTCAAATTTAAACTACTGTAAACAGGGAAATTTTCGCGGTAGTTTTATTTTCGCTATTTTCGCGGTAAGAATAGAAACGCGAAAATAAAATGACAGTGAAAAAATAAAGGAAACTCTTTTTATTACATTTACTTTAACAAGTTGTGAATTGGATGGAAAGTTATCTCTTTGACACTCATACCACATCTTCATATATCTACGCATATGAATAAAATATATATAGGACTACTGTATAACACTGATTTTATAGACGACGCATATATAACTGAAATCATAACTGTATCTCTTAATGAAAAGCAGTGTTAGAAGTTATGAATTTAATACAAACAGTGCAACATAAACACGGAAGCAAACATAACGGATATTGTTATGTAAACAATACTTATTGCAATTATGTTAATGATACCTGTCAATCAGTAATGAAAGTATCACTTCGTTAAATCTACTACACAGATTAATCAGATCAAAAGATCGATTAATTATCATTAATCCTGGGAGCATTTTATCTAATTCAATCCTAATTAGGTCTACTTTTCTGTCTTGTGTATGTGTTTTTACAAGCAAACATGACAAACTTGTAATCTACTTTAACATGAATGAACCGAAAACAAGAGATATCTGATTGATTTTATCACTTGATTTAAGATATCATTTTCCAGATCATTTATGAAAATATTTATATGGGCCAGGGAAATCGCGAATTCAAAACGGCGCGAATTTGGATTGTGTTAGTAAATCGCGAAATAAAGACGGCGCGAAAATTTCCCGGTTTACAGTATTGCAAATTGCAAAACATTTAGAGCATAATAAACTATGCAGTTTTCCAAGGAAAACATTGAGCAGTTACAACTGTGAAAGGACAAAAAGTACTTGAAGTGCTCTATCTTACTCTTTATTATATCGTCAAAGTATTTGATCTTTGATAAGGTTTGATATTAAACATTTGTTGGGCATAAAAACTATGTCTGTACATTGAGAAGAAGGATGAATATTTTAATTGGAATCAATTCCATATAGCAGATATGATATGTGTGATATTTGATAAAATAATAGAATTGAAACAGGGGATAGTGTCAACGGACAATAACCCAATCAAAGAACAGACAATGTTTATGCTAGTAGGGTTGCATAATGTACCCTGGTACTTAAGAAAACAGACAAATACTTGAAAAATGTAAAACAGGCTCAATGACCTTGTTAGTCAGAACTCTGCAAGTTTTTCTGGTAATAGAAATGATATGAATCAAAAGTATATTAATGTTGTGTTGAGTATTTATAAGATTATATCAGGACTTCATTTTTATTATTTCAGGAAGTTAAAGCAGTTTATGGTATAATAGCTTCCATTTTACACACGGGTAATGTTGACTTTGATGAGAAAGCTTCTACACATGGAGGGGAAGCATGTGTCATCACTAATATGTATTTAATTGAATATGGTAAGTTGTTATAATGTTTAGTTTTATATTAGATTGTTTACCGAGATAAAAAAAACTCTTTAAATTCATAAATTGCAAAAATGATTCAAACATGCAATTGATTTATTGATTAATTGCTGGATCATGATAATTTTTTTAAATTGTAATTTTGATTATGATAGAAGAGGTATACATTCAGTTAGAATACATTGAAATAAACCTAAACCTAACTTTTATGGCCAATATATATCATAAGATCTTAATGTGTATGAATTTCAGTTTGTTTGACTTTACATTGTATATGGATAGAGAAAGACTTTTTAAAGGTTTCTTAAATGAATGAGATAAATTAACGAATTTGAAAAAAAAAAATATACTTTGCAATTGGTTGATGGAATCATGTATCACAATAAAAAATAAAAACAAAAAAGTCTGAATTTAAACTATGAAATTAGAGATATGCATTTGTAATGAAAATTATGAAATTAAAAATCTGTTTCAAAAAAACATTATATAGATTTTTCTTTTTTAAAATGAAACCTATTTTTTCAGTGTCTAAGCTGTTAGGTATAAACAAGAATGACCTTGTTGAGGCCTTTACCACATCAGCTGTTGTTGCTAGGGGAGAAGTCATTATACGGGACAATTCAGTACCAGAAGCTTTCGATGCTAGAGATGCTATGGCTAAAGCTTTATATGGTAGATTGTTTAGTTGGATAGTTAACAGAATAAATTCCCTTCTGAAGCCAGTCTCATCACTGGATACAGAGTAAGTTGTTTTTCTGTAACAGCTATTCCACAAAACAATGTATAAACACAGGTTGGGTTGACAACATTGTTTATAAACCCTGTTACCGATATGATTTATTACCTTATGCTCTCAGAAAAAAACTCTCTCTCATGTTGTTATTTTATTTCTTGAATAGCATACAGAATTGTCTCCCTTTTCATATCATAGAAAGACTTTTTTTCAGCATTTTCAATGTAAGTGTAATTGTATAGCTAACAGAGTTATCTCCCATGTTTAAATAGTATATTTTATTTGGTAAGCTTTCAGAATTAGGGAAAATTTATAATCAAACAGACATCGTTGAAGACATTGTGCATGTACCTATTTATACACATAAGTTAGTTACAATAATGTGATGAATTAGCATCCATTCAATTGAAGAAGTTCAGAGGCAACCCAATACCATTCAAAATTTTCAGTAAATCATGAACACCATTTCCTGTACAAAATAAATTGATAAAGACATGAAATTTGACAAGCTAAAGAAAGAAATGAAGATATTATAAAATTTTGTAGACTGTCTAACATGAACTTTTATCTCTCAAAGTCAAAAGAAAAAAGACAGGAACAAAAATTAAATGAGCTCAAAGAAAATAACTGGAAAAAATTAGAAATAGAACCTGTGCTATGAGTCAAATATTTTTTTTCTTTTCATTTTTTTACTCCAAGTTGAAGGCGTCACTGTGACTTTGAGATGAAGAACAGCTGTAAAAGCATTGTTCCTAATTAGCTTTTTGTGTTTATTGATGTTCACATTTTGCTGTTTTTTTTCTATTAGAAAATTAAGACACTATTACTAAAATTTGATTTTTCTTCTTTTTCAGCTCAGAGAACAATTTTATAATAGGATTACTGGATATATTTGGTTTTGAGAACTTTCCAAAGAATTCATTCGAACAGTTGTGTATAAACATAGCCAATGAACAAATTCAGTTTTACTTTAACCAACATATATTTGCCTGGGAGATGGTAAGTTTATTAACCAAATTTATTGCCAACTTCACTGAAAATGACAATCTCCTCTACAAGTATTAAAAAAAAATCAGTGATTAAATAGACTATTTTTTATATTACCGACTTTTGACTGCGAAGTTTATATGTTTTTTTACTGGTTACATACACTGGGGTTTGAGATCCTGTTACCAAGTCAAGTAAGAGCAATGTAAAAGAGTAAAATCAAGCATTCAATCGGTACAATTTGTTGGGAACATAACTAATCAATATTTTCTCTTTACACAACAAAATCATGGGAAAACTGCAAACTTTCCCCTCAAATTTCACCAATTATATGTTTTATTTTACTTATTTTGGTTGCTCTTACTTGACTGGATACCAGGATGTATTACCACAAGAAAGGTACAATGTAATCTGTCAAAAAATTATAAAATCCATAGGCTAAAGTTGGTAATATAAACACAGTCTTCCAATTTGTTAAATGGATTTTAATTATTTTTCTGTGTTGCACGTTTGTCACAACTTTGGAGGTTGCTTTCTTAAGGTATCAATACTGTGACATTGGAATTCTAATATGACATCATGTTTGCTTAGCAGTATGTTCCACATTGAATGGCCAACAGAAAATAACAACAATGCAGCATGTTTGGTGAACAATATTGCCGTTTATGTTTTTTCCCTAGCGATATGTTCATGTTGAATGGGCAACAGAAAATAACAACAATGCAGCATGTTTTGTGTACAGGATTGCCATGTATGTGTATGGCATTTGTACCCTCACTTCAGTATGCTTTGATTTATCTCAGAGTTATTGGGCTTTCAATAATCATATGTATAGGCATTTTTTGTATTGTCTTAGGATATCATCATGCAGTTTTTTGGAAAAATTTACCAAAAATTCACACATTTGTTTGAATTTGTGAAAATAAGGTACCTTTTGAATTTTTATTCTAGAGTTCTGGGTCTTTTACAATTGGATTTAAGGTAATTTTTCGCATGTCATGCACAAGCTGTAGTTTGCTTGGATCAAATTATTACAAACTTTACACTGTTGTTCCATTTTGAAAAAAAATCCTGGTTTAATAATCATATGTTTAGGCAATATTTATCATGTCTAAGGATATAATTATGGATTTTTTTTTTTTTGGAGATTTCTGATTAAAAACCTTCTAGATCTTTCATTTTATTCTTGCAACAATTTGAATATCAGTGGCAGATCCAGAAATTATCATAAGTGAGTGCCCACTGACTATACAAATGCCTGCTCCAGTCATGCTTCAGTGATTCCCTATAAACTATTTTTTGGCCACAAGATGGGGTGGACAACTCTCTTAATCTGCCTCTTAATATGCAAAAGAAGGGCTGTAAAATGCACCTCTGGCACAGCTGTTTATTTGTGAGTAGTGCATGTAGCTTAATGTGACATAAACATTTATACATTATTCAATATACATTATATACATGATATATGCATGGTGATAGAATTTCATAACACCTGAAATCAACTCCAGTTTTTGATGGGGTTCATGTTGCTCAGAGTTAAGTTTTCTATGTTATGTTTTGTAGATTGTACTTTGTTTTTTTTTATTTTATTTTTTTTGGGGGGCAGCTTAGTTGCCAAGAAAACGTAATAGTTCTACAACTGTAATCGCTAGCCAGTCAACACTGAGGTTGTGAGTTCAAACCCTGCTCATGCTTCTTTGAATACCCCTTTGGCTTCTTCCACCTCTCTTATTTTATGTATTGAATTTAATATTGTTCAGATGAAACAGTTCGTTTGCTGTATGTAACCCTATTCTTTAGATTGATCTGATTTCCCACTGAACAATAAGATTTTAAAGCTTTTTTCTTTTTAAAAGCTCGTCAGAAATAAATTTGACCTCTCTCAGGAAAATAAATAAACAGTTAAGAGATTTTGGTTGCAGTCTACCTGCTTAACCACAGACAGAGCGGCCTAGGCTTGTAGAATTGCTATCGGGTCTGTAAAAACCATCTCTACATGCTAACAGAATCCAAAAATTTAGCTCTTGGCCTGTACTAGATTTAAAAGTTAATTGGGAAAACGTAGTAGTAACAATTTCTGTACATTTGCAGGCAGAGTATAAAAGTGAAGGATTAGAGGGTATCCAAGTATCCTTTATAGATAATCATCCCTTACTGGACATGTTCTTGATGAAGCCTATGGGACTGTTAGCTTTACTGGATGAGGAAAGTCACTTCCCAAAGGCCACAGATGCATCTCTTGTTGGTAAGAAAAACATTTCAGACTGGTTTGGAAATCTCTTTTCAGTGTTTGTTCAATCAGAGAATTCCATACCAAAATTTAAAAGTTCTATGAACTCAAGAAAATTGCTTACAAATAATGAGAATTTGCACATTCTGAAGCTGTGGCATAAACTTAGCATGATGAAATATTCATTTTGGCATATTGTAACCTCTGTCAACTTTAGTGAAGATCCAGAGACAAACAACCAGCCTTGGAATTTCAAATTTGAAAAAAAAATTATACGATTTTGTATAAATTGATATTTTACAGAATTTTGCAAGGTTTTGAAATAATTGTTATTGGGACTATATTAGGTCCCAAATTTTGTTGAATATTAATGCATGACAACCATAGTAATTAGTAATTATTGCATTGATATCATCAAAAGCATTATAGATGTATTAAAACATAGATTTAAAGCATATTTCATATTTATGTATAAGATTTGCAATTATGATTTTTTCACAAGTTTCATATTTAGAACAATCATGAAAATTTCTACTTGATTTATTTTCAGAAAAATTTCACAAAAACATTCAGTCCAAACACTACAGCAGACCAAAGGGAAGTAACATAACGTTATACGTGGACCACTACGCTGGACGAGTGGAGTATGATGCAATGGGTTTCCTAGAAAAGAATCGTGATCGTCTACCTGGAGATGTTGTTAATATGTTAAGGGCCTCAGAGAATGTAGTCGTTAAATCACTCTTCCAAACACACCTCACAAAAACAGGTAAATGTACTTTATTTGTGCCTCTTTTTAAGAAATGATTAACATTTAAACCATTATTAAAGTGTCCTTTATAGGAAGAATTGCATATACATGTTCTAAGTAACATGTGATTCTTCTCATAATAAAACCTTATCTGAAAGTTATGTGCTTGTCTCTGTTTGATCATTTTTGTAGGACTCTCAATAATAATATGATATTTTGACTGACACATTTAATAGTTTACATTTTAAAGTTTATGTTTAGTTTGAATTATATTCTTATATGTCAGAGTTATAATGAGGAATTGATTTTTCATGGATATTGATTCTTATAAAGGGATACAGCCACATCTTCTTGGTATGTAAGTAAGTTTATTGTTGGCTTTTGTTATACCCCCGCTTAAAAAAAGGGAGGGTATACTGTTTTACCTCTGTCTGTCCTTCCGTCAGTCCGTCCGTCCCATGAATATTTTTCGTCGCATTTTTCTCAGGAACTACAATACAAGGATTTCTGAAATTTGGTTTCAGGGTTTATCTAAGTCAGCTATACCGTGTGATGCGTTTTCAGATTGATCACTTGACAACTTCTTGTTTACCGAACACTTGTATGATTTTACACATGATAGCCAAGTTGAAAATTTTCGTCATATTTTTCTCAGGAACTACAATACAAGGATTTCTGAAATTTGGTTTCAGGATTTATATAAGTCAGCTATACCGTGTGATGCGTTTTCAGATTCATCACTCGACAACTTCCTGTTTACCGAACACTTGCATATTTTTACACTATTAATATTATCCACTTGCGGCGGGGGTATCATCAGTGACGGTAGCTCGCAGTTTCACTTGTTTTCAATTTTACTAAGTTTTCCTTTATTGTAATGTATTCAGGATATTCATCCTTTCATTTTTATCTCGCCTTGACAGAGTCAAAAAGCGAGACATAGGTATGATGTTTCCGTCGGTGCTGGCGACGGCAACAACAATATATTAGTTTGTGATTAGGTCTAGTTTATTGTGAACCACAAGTGGTAGGTCAATCATATTTGGTATGCAGTTGTATAAGCATTGGCACATCTCATTTCCATGGAGATTATTTGGCCTTGCCTCTCAGTAATGGTCTATTGACTTCAAAACTTTTGCTTATTTTACATGTATTAGTTTGTGATTAGGTCAGTTTATGGGGAACCACAAGTGGTAGGTCAATGATATTTGGTATGATGTTGTATAAGCATTGGCATATCTCATTTCCATGGAGATAATTTGGCTCCGCCCCATTAGTCATGGTCTATTGACTTTTAAAATTTTCTAAGTTATCATGTATTAGTTTGTGATTAAGTTAGTTCGAGGGGAACCATTAGTGGTAGGCCAATGTTAATTGGTATTCAGTTGTATAAACATTGACATATCTTATTTCCATGGAGAATATTTGGCCTTGCCCCTCAGTCACAGTCTAATGACTTTGAAACTTATCTTAGTTTACATGTGTTAGTTTGTGATTAGATCAGTTTAAGATGAACTGCTTATGTTAAGTCAATGATATTTGATATGCAAATTTATTGGCATTTGCAAGTATAGTTTCCATGCAGATTATATAGCCCCACCCCCTCTTCATGGTTCATTGACTTTGAAACTTTCACACAGTTTACAAGTTAATGTTTGTTTTTAGGATTGGGAACGACTTATAATAAGATAATGGTATTTGGTATGCAGTTGTATTAGCATTGGCACATCTCATTTACATGGAGATTGTTTAGCCATGTGACTCATTCATGGTTCATTGACTTTGAATATTTGCAGACTTTTGTAAGATGTTAAAGTATTGCTATTTTGATTTCAACATTTGCATAATTAAAATTACAAAAAGGCGAGATATATCTCTGTGATAACAGTTTATGTTAACTGTAAAAAAAAAAATTATTCACCCCAACACATTTGGCTTATTCCATGTTTGGCATTCTTGATCAGGTGTTGTCTGTTATTGTAAAATGTTTGAAGGTGTCCATTTTAATTGGTGGGTGTTGTTTGTTGTACTGTCCCTAATGATTTTGGTAATATTGTTATCCTTTTTGATGTATTTTGGAAGAGTCAAATTACTGTAATATATATGCACTGAAAAGAATTTCAACACTTTTACAAATAAACATACTACATTGTACTAGCATAATAAAAAATAAACATAAGTAGAAGAAAATGATCAAAATGGCTTTTTTTAGCTATCTTTTCAGTCTTATAATTTGGTTACTTGGAAATGAGAAGATGTGGTATGGGTGCCAATGAGACAACTCTCCATCCATTTTATCCATTATCAAAGTTCTATGTTGTGCAACAGAAATGTTCTTATGGTTCCTGACTTGTTCAGATTATATAAAGAATGTTCTCAGAACCTCATGAATTTCTGATACTGTGATTTTTTTCAGTTTGGAACATATTTTAAAAACAGCTCTCTTTTTTTAATGGTTCAAAGAAAAATTTCATTATCTCTTTAAATGTTTTACAGGCCATTTAAGTAAACTAGTGAGAACTAATGTTGTGCGAAGGAAATCTAATGGTATTTTAGGTAGTAATGTTATACATTGAAATTTGGTTCACATGGGAGACAATTGCACACGAAATTACTCACTGTTGATTCATTTATTTTCGTTGGCACCAATTTTCATGGATTAAGGAAAACATGCAGGTTCATTGAAATTTAACTTTGTTGTTTTACCAAAGTCTTTAAACAAGCCTTTAGAAAATTTGTCATGCGTTGAACATTTATTTTTGTGGTTCACCTATACCGACAAAATCCACCAATAATAATGAAGCCACAGTATACCACATGATTCAGTTAAAGTACACTTATTGAAGTTAGTGCCCATTTATGAAAGCATTGGATAAAATTCATAGTGACACACCACTGGATTGAAGTAGCACTATATATGTATTTTAAACTATTAAATCTGACAAACATATTGTTTAATTGAAATGGGTAGCACTTGTGTTTGAGGGTGGCTTTGGAGATATTTTAAAAACAAATTTAGATTGAATCAGAGTGAACAGGGTAATTTCTAGTTATCACAGTTTAATTTATGAATTTGATTTATTGTTTTAAGTTGGTGACAATAGATTCTACAAGCATAGTTTACCCTATTTGAATCCAAATATAATCACTTAAAGAAATATCTACATGAGACCATCACTATGAAAATAGTGTCATAAGAGGGTCATAAAATTAAGTAATAACAGTGCTGATTATCTTTCCTTGGATCAGCAAAGCATTTTCAAAGAATTAATGTACTGTGAACTCATTATTTATTTTAATTATATATACTTTCATAAGCAAATTTTTAATCATAGCATATTCTTTTCTTTTTGTCTTTAAGGCAATCTTGCAAGTGGATCAAGAGGCCCAACCCCAGCAACCAGTGCACTAAGTTCCCCTTTTGGTTCCATGTCTTCAATCAATGTCCAAAGTTACTCATCCAAACAGTCAACAGGGTATGGCGGCATGGGTGGAAGCAAGGTGAGTTACCATGGTGATGTGTGTCTCTCAAGGTCATACTTACATATATATATGTGTAATTTTAAACATGAAGGTCATTTCATTGCAGTCTAATAACTTTGTGGCCAAAATATTTAAATAAAGTTTGCTGAATCAGGATTGTATTTAAAATGATATAGCTATAATTTTGGATCTTGGGGATTTATAGTTGTGAAATTAACATGGTTATAAAGCACATTTTTTGTTGTTTGTAAACTTATCTCTTGTTGTTTTGGTTATTTTCAAAGTAGGGCAAAAAGGAAAAAATATAAATAGACATATTTACATGGTATGGTATTAGATATGGATCAAATGTCAGTATAAAATGACTAATGATTTACAGTTAATTTGATAGCCTCACATTTCATTATTCAGAAAGAGATGAGATGAAATGTATTCAGTAATATATATCGAATCTATTAATAAGATTATCATTGCATTATTTTCTTATTGAAGTATCATGGATCATCATCATCCAAGTATTTGTACAGTGTAAGTTTGCGGGGCACGCCATTTTTTATTCAGATATATGATTTTGCACATCACCCAATTCTTTGCCCACATCCAAACTTGTTGGCTTTATAACCTATATGTAATCTATTTACTAACAGTTTAGTCGAGGAAATGGATTTTTTTTTTCTGTTTACTTCTGTTCAGCTGTAAGGGAGCTACCATTTGATTTTTATGGGGGGGCTAGGATGAAATTTGAAAAAAATAGGCAGGACAGGAGTTTTGAGTAAAAAAAAAGGCAGGATGAGACACTTGCAAAAAAAAAAAGCCAGGACAACAATTAAGGTAAAAAAAAGTCAGGATAAACTAAAAAAAAAAAGGCAGGACCGAACAGAGTGAAAAATAAAAAGGCAGGACAGAGATTTCGGCTAAAAAAAAATGCAGGACAAAATTTTTCATCCTAGTCCCCCCATAAAAATCAAATGGTAGCTCCCTAATTCAACTTTGATTTACCTTTACACTCTATCTATGAATTAGGTTCTTTGGTTATTAGTTGAAAATCAAAAAATGGTTATTTGGAAGTTTTTAAACTCATTTCTTGAAAATTATGAAATATTTAACTACTTACCAGGAAGTAGATCAGTAGTTATTTTAAAATGTTTAATTATGCTTTCCTATTTTCTTTCATTGGTTTATTTTATTTTTCAATTTAAAACATGGCAAAAGATCTGGTCTCATGGTAGCAGGTGAACTAAGAGGGCAAAGGTTATGTGTATGACCATCAGTTTTGTCAAACTGAGGACTTTAAATTGCTATTTTTTATTTTCTACTAAGCATTGGTATTTAGTAGTCAGACTTTAAGAGTCAAGGATCACTTATTGATTTAGAAAAATAAGCCATTTATGTGGGCTACTAACAATATCTATAGAAAAGTGACTGGAATATAAAAAAAAGAAGATGTGGTATGATTGCCAATGAGACAACTGAAGAATACTAAGCCACCCCAGCAATTTATATTTCAACAGCTAACTAATTTCTTACATTTGCTATAATGATCTATACTGAATTGACGACATCTAATAAAATTCATTAACCGATGAACGATTTTTTGTTGTAATTAATAGGCTTAGTTCTTGATTATTGTATATTAGCGAGGTATAAATGAGGGTTTGGATGGGGTTAAATGATTAAAGAATAATGCCCTTAAAAAATGAAGATTAGAGAATAACGGGCATTAAAAATGAAGATTAGAAAAAAAAGGGATTAATTTTTTGAAGATTAGAGAAAAAGGGGTTAATTTTTTAAAGATTAGAGAAAAAGGGGTGAAAATTAAATGTTTACAGAATAACAGACCCCCCCATCCAGACCCTCATAAATACATTTTCAATTTGGTTTGCGTCATCAAATAATTTTCAATAGAGAGTGGTAATTAGAACAAAGGTTGATATTTTTATATGAGATGGTGGTAATGATATTGTGACGAGGGTAAAATTTGTTTTTGATTTAACTTAGAAATTTTAGTTGAAATTACACTTATGAAAAAGGTGTGTGATGTTAGAATTTTTATATTTTTTAGCTCACCTGGCCCGAAGGGCCAAGTGAGCTTTTCTCATCACTTGGCGTCCGGCGTCCGTCGTCGTCGTCGTCGTCCGTCGTCCGTCGTCGTCCGTCGTCGTTAACTTTTACAAAAATCTTCTCCTCTGAAACTACTGGGCCAAATCAAACCAAACTTGGCCACAATCATCATTGGGGTATCTAGTTTAAAAAATGTGTGGCATGACCCGGTCAACCAACCAAGATGGCCGCCACGGCTAAAAATAGAACATAGGGGTAAAATGCAGTTTTTGGCTTATAACTCAAAAACCAAAGCATTTAGAGCAAATCTGACAAAGGGTAAAAATGTTTATCAGGTCAAGATCTATCTGCCCTGAAATTTTCAGATGAATCGGTCAATCGGTTGTTGGGTTGCTGCCCCTGAATTGGTAATTTTGAGGAAATTTTGCTGTTTTTGGTTATTATCTTGAATATTATTATAGATAGAGATAAATTGTAAACAGCAATAATGTTCAGCAAAGTAAGATCTACAAATAAGTCAACATGACCAAAATGGTCAGTTGACCCGTTTAGGAGTTATTGCCCTTTATAGTCAATTTTTAACCATTTTTCGTTAATTAAAGTAATCTTTTACAAAAATCTTCTCCTCTGAAACTACTGGGCCAAATTAATCCAAACTTGGCCACAATCATCTTTGGGGTATCTAGTTTAAAAAATGTGTGGCGTGACCTGGTCAACCAACCAAGATGGCCGCCACGGCTAAAAATAGAACAAAGGGGTAAAATGCAGTTTTTGGCTTATAACTCAAAAACCAAAGCATTTTGAGGAAATCTGACAAAGGGTAAAAATGTTTATCAGGTCAAGATCTGTCTGCCCTGAAATTTTCAGATGAATCGGTCAATCGGTTGTTGGGTTGCTGCCCCTGAATTGGTAATTTTGAGGAAATTTTGCTGTTTTTGGTTATTATCTTGAATATTATTATAGATAGAGATAAATTGTAAACAGCAATAATGTTCAGCAAAGTAAGATCTACAAATAAGTCAACATGACCAAAATGGTCAGTTGACCCGTTTAGGAGTTATTGCCCTTTATAGTCAATTTTTAACCATTTTTCGTTAATTAAAGTAATCTTTTACAAAAATCTTCTCCTCTGAAACTACTGGGCCAAATTAATCCAAACTTGGCCACAATCATCTTTGGGGTATCTAGTTTAAAAAATGTGTGGCGTGACCTGGTCAACCAACCAAGATGGCCGCCACGGCTAAAAATAGAACAAAGGGGTAAAATGCAGTTTTTGGCTTATAACTCAAAAACCAAAGCATTTTGAGGAAATCTGACAAAGGGTAAAAATGTTTATCAGGTCAAGATCTGTCTGCCCTGAAATTTTCAGATGAATCGGTCAATCGGTTGTTGGGTTGCTGCCCCTGAATTGGTAATTTTGAGGAAATTTTGCTGTTTTTGGTTATTATCTTGAATATTATTATAGATAGAGATAAACTGTAAACAGCAATAATGTTCAACAAAGTAAGATCTACAAATAAGTCAACATGACCAAAATGGTCAGTTGACCCGTTTAGGAGTTATTGCCCTTTATAGTCAATTTTTAACCATTTTTCGTAAATTAAAGTAATCTTTTACAAAAATCTTCTCCTCTGAAACTACTGGGCCAAATTAATCCAAACTTGGCCACAATCATCTTTGGGGTATCTAGTTTAAAAAATGTGTGGCGTGACCTGGTCAACCAACCAAGATGGCCGCCACCGCTAAAAATAGAACATAGGGGTAAAATGCAGTTTTTGGCTTGTAACTCAAAAACCAAAGCATTTTGAGGAAATCTGACATGGGATAAAAATGTTTATCAGGTCAAGATCTATCTGCCCTGAAATTTTCAGATGAATCGGTCAATCGGTTGTTGGGTTGCTGCCCCTGAATTGGTAATTTTGAGGAAATTTTGCTGTTTTTGGTTATTATCTTGAATATTATTATAGATAGAGATAAACTGTAAACAGCAATAATGTTCAGCAAAGTAAGATCTACAAATAAGTCAACATGACCAAAATGGTCAGTTGACCCCTTTAGGAGTTATTGCCCTTTATAGTCAATCTTTAACCATTTTTCATAAATCTAAGTAATCTTTTACAAAATCTCCACTGAAACTACTAGGCCACAATCATCTTTGGGGTATCTAGTTTGAAAAATGTGTCCGATGACCTGGCCATTCAACCAAGATGGCCGCCACGGCTAAAAATAGAACATAGGGGTAAAATGCAGTTTTTGGCTTATAACTATGAAACCAAAGCATCTAGAGCAAATCTGACAAGAAGTTAAATTGTTAATCAAGTCAATATCTATCTGCCCTGAAATTTTCAGATGAATTGGACAACTGGTTGTTGGGTTGCTGCCCTCCAATTGGTAATTTTTAAAGAAATTTTGCCGTTTTTGGTTATCTTGAATACTATTATAGATAGCGATAAACTGTAAACAGCAATAATGTTCAGCAAAGTAAGATCTACAAATAAGTCAACATGACCTAAATGGTCAATTGACCCCTTAAGGAGTTATTGCCCTTTATAGTCAATTTTTAACAATTTTCATTAATTTGGTAAATTTATGTAAATTTTTACCAAATATAGTTCTCTGTTACTAATGGGCAAAGTTCATTATAGATATAATTGTAAGAAGCAAAATCGTTCAGTAAAGTAAGAACTTCAAACACATCACCATCACCAAAATACAATTTTGTCATGAATCCATTTGTGTCCTTTGTTTAATATGCACATAGACCAAGGTGAGCGACACAGGCTCTTTAGAGCCTCTAGTTTATTATTTCAATTTATCTTCACTTCAGTATATATGTTGAAAAGAATACAATGGATGCCCTCAGCTTTCACCTTACTATGCATATATATCCTCCAAACATCATTTCTAGTATTTGAATAAAGGTGAATTAATGAACTTTAGTCAAATTCATATTTCATACAAATTCTGTCTCCCAGTTTTAGCCTTTTAAGGGGGTAGACCTTGGTTCAGGGAGATAACTCTATAACTCGATAAATCAGTTAAGCGTTTGTAAAAGTCAAGTTCATCAATGTTTTTTAAGCATTTACCTGAAACAGATTAAAAATAATCTATGTAACCTAGAAGCTTAGAATATGTTTTTGAAAATGGTTGACACAAAAGTACTGATGATTTTAAGAGTTATTTCCCTTAACCTAGGTCTACCTCCTTAATGTTCCTATTACTGTTACATCTCACAGTTCATTTGAATATCCACAACAATGCCCATGTCTAAGCAATGAGTATTTCTATGTAAAAATTAAAGCATAAGACATTTTTTAATATTCCAGAAATTAGCGCTATTCTTTGCTTTCAAATATGCAGCAGCTTTTAAAGAAGTAGAAGATTATTTTTATCCAATATTTTTTGTTTCATTTTGCACCAGAGTCTGGCAGAGACCATTACATGTGTTTACCAATATCTTGCATGTGATCAGTTTAATTTAAATTTTATCAACAGCTTTTTAGATAAAAATGATATCTATTAAAACTCGAATTTTAAGGTAAAGTTATTTGATTTGAGTTTTTTCTCAGCTAAATCAATATTTACTGTAACAATAACTAGCTTTCTTGTTAAAATTTAAATTGAAATGAAAATTTGCAAGAAAAGAGGTTAACACAAAATCAGTTTCAGTTATAATGGTTATTAATTGTCAATGAATAATATATTATTTCAAACCGCAAATATAGGATTATGTCTCTTCAAATGAAGATTTTTGATGGAATTAACTGTAGAATCTATTTCACACTGTTTTCTTATTACATTCATTTTTATTTTCCTTTTTGTTTTAAAATTAATTTAGTCAACATTCAAATGTCAGAATAAAATCAATAATGAATTCATTTGGAGAAACAACTTGTATGAGAATCTTTTTGGTAAATATCACTGCAGAATTTCTTTCTGTAAAGGACTTCCAATCAACAGAAGAAATTTACTCCTATTAAACAAGTTTTCTATAAACAAAAAAGGTGTGATTTTAAAGAAAATGTCAATAAGACAGCAAACAAACAACATGAAGCAACTAAAACATCGAAACACTTATTCATCGAATTCTGACAAATGTTTTATGTTGTGTTATTTCATTAGATAAGAAAATGGTATTGTTTGTCTCTATTATGAAAATCAGTAGAGTAAAAAGTCAAATAACAAGGAAACAGAACTCTGAGGAAAGTTCATAATGGAAAGTCCCTTTACAAATCACAAAATCTAAAGCTCAAACACATCAATATGGATAACAACTGTCATATTCCTGTTTTGGTATAGGCATTTTCTTATGTAGAAAATGGTGGATTAAACCTGTTTTTTTTAGTTAGCTAAACCACTTGTATAGTTGCTTAAAAAGCCATGCGCATTATATAAATAGAAAACTGCCCCAAAAATGACTAGTGTAAAACCATTCAAACAAAATGACTAAACTCAATCAAAAGACATATAACACAGATGAACATATACACTGAACGAATAAATTTGGTTCTGTCAGTAGGGACTTTATTAAAACAGTCCAGACTTAGTGGATACGTCTCAGTTGCAGTTTTATATACAGAATTGTTGTAGTTGCCGTGTCAACAGGATTGTTGTAAGAATTGTTTAAAATTTGAATTTATCTTGCCTCCCTACAGATATACAGTGCCCTTGTAAGTAACTATCTATAGATAGCTTATATCTATTTATAGACATTTGTATCTGTTTTTAGAAATCTATTTATAGACTGTATGCATCATCAGAATCATCAATTAGACATCATGTCATCATCGTAATTATATTTTTATAGGGTCTGCACAGGGTCGTTAAATTGTAATTTTATATTTAATTAATGTTGTTTCAAAATAACTTCACAAAATTTTTCTAATATGTTATTTTATGCACAAATTTTTAAATTTAAATTGTTTTACTGTTAAAAATGTTAACACTTATTTTTAGTTTATTTAATTTTCTGAATTTATCAAATTAAAAAGTCGTTAAAATTCACCCCTCATTGGCCCTGTCTTTAAATATTCACATTGTTGCTTTTTGTGTATTTGGTTAATAGGAAGTACTTACTAATTTTTCATTGGTTTATCCTATTTAGAATTCAGAGTTTTATTCCTTAATATGTGTGCTTGAGTGCTTTTTTGATTTGTTTTACTAATATCAAATTTGAACACATAGTTAATAAAATATTATTGTTTTATTATCAGCGACTAACTATTTTTTTTTCTGTAAGCTTTTAAAAAAAACCCACACATTTCAATCAATTTACATGTCACTGCTTGTAAGAATATAAAAAAAAAATACATTTTATATGGAAAATTCTGCTATCTGGTCAAGTATCAGACGGATGGTCTTTTGTCCTGCTTCAGGTTAAAGTTTTTGTTTAAGATAGTTTGTGGCCATCAATATAAAACTGAAGGCCTCAGTGGCAGAGTGGTCTAAGAAATCAAATTATTGGATCACTAGCCACTCAACACTGAGATTGTAAGTTGGAAATCCCACATTTGGCAGGTGCAATAGCCTTCAAACTTTATTGACTAAGATTGTTAGTTTTCTGACGGCAGGTCTTTGGTTCTCTCTTGGCGGGCGTAGGACATTTGAGTGAAAAAATTAAAACGTACTAGGGGACATTTGAGCGCCAACATTAGAGCCCATTTAAGCGCCGGATTAATCTGCTCACCTGTATTTTCGATAGCCCATTTAAGCGAAAATTTACCTGCTTGAATAATGCTCACCTTACTTATATAAACCATGAACAGTAATTTATATTGGTTTAATGTTTAGTTGTTTATATTTTCATCATGGAAATACAAGTTGTTGAAACGAATAAAGGAAAAAAAAGTTTAATTTATGATGGAATGGGCTTGACAATTTTAATTTTCGCTAAAATGGGTTAAAATTCTGGCGCTCAAATGGGTTCTACTTTGGTGCTCAAACGTCCTATTTTTTTCGCTCAAATGTCCTATCAATGCGCTCAAATGTCCTCCGCGGCTCTTGGCACTCCGGCTTCCGCCACCAATATATACTGACTTCCCGAAAAATTGCAAAATAGTGTTGAAAGTGGCATTAAAACATCAGTCAATTAACTTGAAACTTAGTACACATTGACAAATTAGGATTTTTACCCAGTTTTCATGGTTCATTGGATTTTGAAATGGAATATGTTAAATTTTTTATTTAATGTTAGATAATTTGTGGTGTCTTCAATTTGAAACAATAGTACACATGTTCATAATGAAGTAGACTTAAATATACATGCCAAATTAAAGTGTTGACCCAGAATACACGGTTCACCTATTTACAAGTGTTGACCCAGAATTAATAGCTATTGTTATTTATTCATTGGGACAGTAGACTTTGCAAAAATTTAAATGGTCAGGTTAACTCCAACTGAATCTTGGGAAAGGTTTCAATCCCTTTGCAATAATAACTTTCATTGTCATCATATTATTTGATAGATTATTATAGTGTGTCTTTTGTTTAGTTTCTATTCTAGCTGTGACAGTAATAAGCTGCATTTAGGAATCACCAACATTATTTATTATTCAGAGATATATTTGTATATTCAAATTATATCCATGTATATTTTTAAAGCTATATTCATTACTATATTATTTCAATACTTATATATATATATATCTTACTTAAACTTTTTTCAGTCTTTATATTTTATTAGCTCACCTGGCCCAAAGGGCCAAGTGAGCTTTTCTCAGCACTTGGCGTCCGGCGTCCGTCGTCCGTCGTCTGTCGTCCGTCGTCTGGCGTCGTTAACTTTTACAAAAATCTTCTCCTCTGAAACTACGGGGCCAAATTTAACCAAACTTGGCCACAATCATCATTGGGGTATCTAGTTTAAAAAATGTGTCTGGTGACCCGGTCAACCAACCAAGATGGCCGCCACGGCTAAAAATAGAACATAGGGGTAAAATGCAGTTTTTGGCTTATAACTCAAAAACCAAAGCATTTAGAGCAAATCTGACATGGGGTAAAATTGTTCATCAGGTCAAGATCTATCTGCCCTGAAATTTTCAGATGAATCGGACAACCCGTTGTTGGGTTGCTGCCCCTGAATTGGTAATTTTAAGGAAATTTTACTGTTTTTGGTTATTATCTTGAATATTATTATAGATAGAGATAAACTGTAAACAGCAATAATGTTCAGCAAAGTAAGATTTACAAATAAGTCAACCTGACCCAAATGGTCAGTTGACCCCTTTAGGAGTTATTGCCCTTTATAGTCAATTTTTAACCATTTTTCGTAAATCTTAGTTATCTTTTAGAAAAATCTTCTCCTCTGAAACTACTGGGCCAAATTAAACCAAACTTGGCCACAATCATCATTGGGGTATCTAGTTTAAAAAATGTGTCCGGTGACCCGGCCAACTAACCAAGATGGCCACCACGGCTAAAAATAGAACATAGGGGTAAAATGCAGTTTTTGGCTTATAACTCAAAAACTAAAGCATTTAGAGCAAATCTGACATGGGGGTAAAATTGTTTATAGGGTCAAGATCTATCTGCCCTGAAATTTTCAGATGAACCGGACAACCTGATGTTGGGTTGCTGCCCCTGAATTGGTAATTTTAAGGAAATTTTGCTGTTCTTGGTTATTATCTTGAACATTATTATAGATAGAGATAAACTGTAAACAGCAATAATGTTAAGCAAAGTAAGATTAACAAATAAGTCTACATGACCGAAATGGTCAGTTGACCCCTTTAGGAGTTATTGCCCTTTATAGTCAATTTTTAACCATTTTTCGTAAATCTTAGTAATCTTTTACAAAAATCTTCTCCTCTGAAACTACTGGGCCAAATTAATCCAAACTTGGCCACAATCATCTTTGGGGTATCTAGTTTAAAAAAGGTGTGGCGTGACCTGGTCAACCAACCAAGATGGCCGCCACCGCTAAAAATAGAACATAGGGGTAAAATGCAGTTTTTGGCTTATAACTCAAAAACCAAAGCATTTTGAGGAAATCTGACATGGGATAAAAATGTTTATCAGGTCAAGATCTATCTGCCCTGAAATTTTCAGATGAATCGGTCAATCGGTTGTTGGGTTGCTGCCCCTGAATTGGTAATTTTGAGGAAATTTTGCTGTTTTTGGTTATTATCTTGAATATTATTATAGATAGAGATAAATTGTAAACAGCATTAATGTTCAGCAAAGTAAGATCTACAAATAAGTCAACATGACCAAAATGGTCAGTTGACCCCTTTAGGAGTTATTGCCCTTTATAGTCAATCTTTAACCATTTTTCATAAATCTAAGTAATCTTTTACAAAATCTCCACTGAAACTACTAGGCCACAATCATCTTTGGGGTATCTAGTTTGAAAAATGTGTCCGATGACCTGGCCATTCAACCAAGATGGCCGCCACGGCTAAAAATAGAACATAGGGGTAAAATGCAGTTTTTGGCTTATAACTATGAATTCAAAGCATCTAGAGCAAATCTGACAAGAAGTTAAATTGTTAATCTAGTCAATATATATCTGCCCTGAATTTTTCAGATGAATTGGACAACTGGTTGTTGGGTTGCTGCCCTCCAATTGGTAATTTTTAAAGAAATTTTGCCGTTTTTGGTTGTCTTGAATACTATTATAGATAACGATAAACTGTAAACAGCAATAATGTTCAGCAAAGTAAGATCTACAAATAAGTCAACATGACCTAAATGGTCAATTGACCCCTTAAGGAGTTATTGCCCTTTATAGTCAATTTTTAACAATTTTCATTAATTTGGTAAATATATGTAAATTTTTACCAAATATAGTTCTCTGTTACTAATGGGCAAAGTTCATTATAGATATAATTGTAAGAAGCAAAATCGTTCAGTAAAGTAAGAACTTCAAACACATCACCATCACCAAAATACAATTTTGTCATGAATCCATTTGTGTCCTTTGTTTAATATGCACATAGACCAAGGTGAGCGACACAGGCTCTTTAGAGCCTCTAGTTTTATTTTTGACAGTAAGCAAATGATACTCATGTTTTGAGTTCTATAAATAGGTCTAAGTTAATTTTTAATTATACTAAATCATGTAAAATATATGAAAACAATTTTTAAAGAACAAAATTTTAGATTTTTTTCTGTTTGTTATCTTATCTTGCCATTCTAACTCTATAGATAACAAACATGATATTTGTCAGTTGTAGGTAGCTATCCTAGAAAAATAAGAGTATTGTAAAATTTCATCTCTTAATTTAGATACAATGTATTATAAGAAAAGTCCAAACTAGTAAATGAGGGATAAAAAGGTTGTGAAATGATGTCACGAGGATTAATTTATATGATAAGTGACCCCTAAGTCTGGAAACAGCAACCAGCAACATGATAAAACTAACATGGAAAATAAATGATTCTATATTTCAGGGTTCAGCATCGACCAGCATGACAAGAATACAACAGACAGTGGCCACATACTTTCGATATTCTTTGATGGACTTGATGTCAAAGATGGTGGCTGGAACTCCTCATTTTGTGAGGTAACACTGTAAATTCAGTATACAGTGAAACCTGTTTTAAAAGACCACATAAGGGAGAGCAAAAAAGTGATCTCTTAAGACAGGTGGTCTTTTAATTCCAGTTTAATCTCTATGAAATGAACTATAAAGGGATCTTATATTAATGGTCTTATAACACAGTTTTTTGCTTTTAATAAAAATACAGGTGGTCTCTTAAGCAGATTTGACTGTAATTGGATTTTTAGACAACTTCAACTTCTTGCTTCTACAGTAACACCTTTTATGTTGAAAGAAAATGCCATTTATTTTAATGCCCCTCAAAATAGTGGAGGGGGCATTAAGTTTTACCTGTGTCCATCTGTATGGCCCAAAATTGGTTTCTGTTCTCTAACTTTGGTTTGCCTCAACCGATTGTTAGGAAACTTATACACAATGTGTATTACCACTAAACATAGGTCCAGTTTGAATTATGGTTGCATCACTTTTACTGTTCTATAGATATATCCTTTATAAATGGAAAAATTGTTGATTTTTTTGTTTCCGTTCTCTTACTTAAGTTTGCCTTAACCAATAATTTTGAAAATCATACACAGTGCTTATTACCACAAGACTCAGTTCAAGTACAAATATGGATAGTGTCACTTTTAGGGTTTTTGAGTTTTATGGACACATTCCTCATTTATTTTTGTATACTTTGAAGTTTACTGCGTTTCATAGGGATGTGCTGCCCATCTGTGTCTAACCATGCACACAGAACAGATTTAGTCATTTTTCCTTTAAGCTGATTTTGTTAAACTATTTGAAATAGCTCAGTCTCTACTATATAACCTATTAGCAAACAAGGAAAAATTTTGAATTCTAGAAAATTAATGAAAAATGTATGATGAAAACTAACCCAACTAAATTAACGTTAGCCACATGCGCATGGCTAACCGTATTTAGTAGGGTTAGTTTCCATCATACGTTTCTAATCAAATTTCTAGAATTCAAAATTTTTCCAGATTCAAATAATTCCTTGTTTAGCACTGATGCAGCATAAATCATACATCAATCAATCAATTTTATAGATGCATCAGACCTAATGCAGACAACTTGCCTGATCAGTTTGATAATGAAAAAGTTACAGTCCAACTTAGATATACAGGTGTACTAGAAACTACAAGAATTCGCAGGGAGGGATACTCTCATAGAATACCTTTTGCAGAATTTATTAGGAGGTGAGTAAAAAAAAAAGGATTGTATGGTATTACGATCAAAATAAAAAGGTATATTTATTTGTTTCACTTGTGAGATAATATCTTTTTTATTTTGCCTTTTTTTTTTGTTTACAAAAAATCATATTGTAACTAGATTAATTTGGCAAAAATATATAAAATAAATATTTTCATTTTAAAAGCATTGTTTGCAGTATTCTTGAAATCACAATAACTTTAACTCGCAGTTGTGTCATTAAGTAAAAAATAAATCACAGTAATAAATGTGAACTTGTGAAATAAAAAAAAAAAATGGTTTCACTTTTACAGTAAAAAATATTTTAATTTTTTGTGTGAAATATAGAAAAAAAAATGAAGTGGTGTGAAATATATCACTGTTTAACTTGCTTATAATATGAGATGTGTGTTACACATAACTTAAAAATCTTTTGTTTATTTCTGATGTGAAAATGAAATTTTTGTTCTTGAACAAACATATTTTTTACTTCTTTATGCATCCCCTTAAAAGTACATATATACTTTTAACACTTATTTAATTGGTTGACAATGGGCTAATATTAGCTTTAAGGATGTACTTCTTATCTAGCATTTAGAATTGATACTAAAAGTCAAATGAAAACAAAATGTATTCAAGCAAATTTCATGAAACTAATACACAATGACAAGAACCAAGAATTACAGATTTATGGAGCTACCATTTGATTTTTATGGGGGGGGGCTAGGATGAAAAATTTTGTCCTGCTTTTTTTTAGCTCCCTTAGTTATAATTTTGGAAATGATTTGCTTACCATTCTAGGTTTATTCTCCTTTATAACTTCGAAAATCACATTTTTTTTGCACTAGTATTGACATCAGATAATATCAAAAAGTGTTTCCAAATATTATAAGTAAGCTTCAGCAGGGCATTCTTATCTTCAGATACATTCTTTTTATTTCTTTTCTTGTTCTCAAAATTTTTACAAGTATCAGATGCCCCAGAAACTGAAACATAATGCTGTATCAGACATGTGATTCTTCCGGCGGGAGTCATAAGCCCTTCATTGTCCCTCCTGTAAGTAATTCAAATCTTCTGGTTTTTTATGCCCCACCTACGATAGTAGAGGGGCATTATGTTTTCTGGTCTGTGCCTCCGTTCGTTTGTACGTTCGTTCGTTCGTTCGTTCGTTCGTTCGTCCGACTTCAGGTTAAAGTTTTTGGTCAAGGTAGTTTTTGATGAAGTTGAAGTCCAATCCACTTGAAACTTAGTACACATGTTCCCCATGATATGATCTTTGTAATTTTAATGCCAAATTATAGTTTTGACCCCAATTTCATGGTCCACTGAACATAGAAAATGAAAGTGCGAAGTTCAGGTTAAAGTTTTTGGTCAAGGTAGTTTTTGATGAAGTTAAAGTCACAACTACTTGAAACTTAGTACACATGTTCCCTATGATATGATCTTTCTAATTTTAATTCCAAATTAAAGTTTTGACCCCAATTTCACGGTCCACTGAACATGGAAAATTATAGTGCGAGTGGGGCATCCGTGTACTATGGACACATTCTTGTTTTCTCAAAAATTCAACTCTCAAACATACAAATAGAAAATCTTGGTGTTATAAAATATTTTACATAGTAACAATGCAGAGAGAATAGATTAATAGCTTTCTTTTTTTTTAATTATCTTAAATATGTAGCAATATCATCAGAATGAACATGGAATACAGCAATAAATACGTCGATAAATAATCTCCAGTTATGAGGCCCTAACTCCAGCTGAAAATTTTCAAATCTACAGTTGTGACTTTACAACCCTGTCACATGGTTGATGTAAACAATCTGAATGTAACTCCAAACAAATGATTTGATATTATATATCATTATTTCTGTTTTAATAGATATCATATGTTGGTATTTGGTCATGAAGAAAAAGTTGAGTATTCAAGAGACTGTTGTTTTCGAATGTTAGAAAGATTGAAAATGGATAACTGGGCTCTTGGAAAATCTAAGGTGAGTAGAACAGTTTCACCAAAAAACCAGATAACACGGCCATTGGAAAACTTTCCACAAAATCACATGCAGTTTAAATACCTGCCAATAGGCAGTTTCAGAAACTAAAGGACTATGGGTAATACCGTTGTTTCGTACACAAAAATTAAAATGATGAATGCCCATAATTTAGGACATTTTTAACCAATCACTACCTTTTGGTGTACAGTTGTGAAAATATTACTCAGAATGCATTAGATTCTGAAGAGGAACAGATGAGAAACCAGGAATTTTAAAGGGGATTGAGGCACAAACGTGGCAACAATAAGAGTGGATAAAGTCTACACAGTAACAGAGAAAGAAGGCCCTCTTTAATCTGTCTCTGAGGAATACATATATAATGAAAAGTTGTATTAAATAATCCTATCTGAAACATTTTTCCATGAATTTCAATGGCAACTTGTTTACAAGTCACTGAAATGTAATATTATCAAATGACATTTGAATTGTAACTTAAAGTTTAAATTTGTTTACAGGTATTATAACATGTAAAAGTTTAAAATGTGGATGAAGTTTATTAGGTCGGTAGACAGTGGAAATTAAAATAAAAATCCTGCTTTGAAAGGTTAACCCCTTTTTGTTTGCCACATAGCGAGAAATTCTCGGAAACTATGAAAATTGTGAATGATATTTTTTTCACGATAACAAAGATATGACCTTTAATAAATACTAAGGAATCTTTTTCTTCTTTAGCTTAACTGGCACAATGAACCAACTTCAGCTGTTTTTATAAATTAGACACTTAAAAATGTCTTAAAAATCTTTTAACACAGATATTTTAGTATAGAAACAAGAAATTACTTTTACATCATCTAAATAATTAAATGTATTTTTCATCAGGTATTTTTGAAGTATTACCACATGGAACAACTAGCCAGAGTCTTTGAGGAGAGAAACAAGAAAGTGGTAATCATTCAGTCTGCAGTTAGAATGTGGCAAGCACAGAATAAGTTCCTCAAGTTAAAATGGCAGAGAGAAAAAGCAGTTGTCAAGATACAGTCATGTAAGCTATATATATCATGACCTATTTAAAAACAAGGCTTCTGTGACCTACTTCTAGTATAATGCCCTGCATATGTAAACCAGGGAGTGATATGGTTATCATGACCTTTCAATTAGTAAGATTACCTACTAAATAAAACAAGGCTTCTGTGACCTACTTCTAATATAATGCCCTGCATATGTAAACCAGGGAGTTATATAGATATCACGACCTTACAATTAGTAAGATTACCTACTAAATAAAACAAGGCTTCTGTGACCTACTTCTAATATAATGCCCTGCATATGTAAACCAGGGGGCTATATAGATATCATGACCTTACAATTAGTAAGATTACCTACTAAATAAAACAAGGCTTCTGTGACCTACATCTAGTATAATGACCTGCATATGTAAACCAGGGAGTGATATGGATATCATGACCTTACAATTGATAGGACAGCGCTGCTAATCCAGCATTTGATTTTACAATATGCTTATGATCCATAAATAACATTTAATTTCATTAAATGTCAATATGGTAAGACAATATGATCTGTAGGAAAAACAAACTCAATTCATGTAAATTCAAGTTAACACATTAAACCAATGTTATTTTGTGACAGATATTTCAAGAATATTTATATGTATTGGAGTAAGAAGCAGAATGATATGATGAATCAATTAATATAAAATTCAACTCAGTAGAACAGTCTTGTCAATGGACATGTACAGTTGATACGAATAAAACTTTATTGATACACAAGTTTTATAATATTCAATATTAATATGTCCAGCTCTTTTAAAAATTTAGATTTTATAGTAATACATGTACATACAAATTACTGTAAATTTAGAAATTATTGCCATGTTTTTATTTAATATTGTGAAAAAATGTGACAAGGTTATAATTGCAATAATTCAAAGCCATATTTTGAATTTTTATGCCCCACCTACGATAGTAGAGGGGCATTATGTTTTCTGGTCTGTGCCTCCGTTCGTCCGTCTGTTCCTCCGTTCGTCCGTCCGCTTCAGGTTAAAGTTTTTGAAACTTAGTACACTTGTTCCCCATGATATGATCTTTCTCATTTTAATGCCAAATTATAGTTTTGACCCCAATTTCATGGTCCACTGAACATAGAAAATGATAGTGCGAAGTTCAGGTTAAAGTTTTTGGTCAAGGTAGTTTTTGATGAAGTTAAAGTGTCATCAACTTGAAACTTAGTACACATGTTCCCTATGATATAATCTTTCTAATTTTAATTCCAAATTAAAGTTTTGACCCCAATTTCACGGTCCACTGAACATAGAAAATGATAGTGCGAGTGGGGCATTCGTGTACTATGGACACATTCTTGTTTTAAATGATTTAAACAGGATTTTTCACAATATCGCAAAAATTAAAATTGCAAATTTAGTCAAAAAAGACAAAATCGTAATAATAAATGCACACTTATAATACTTCTTGAATTTACAGTAAACAGACAAAAATAATCTAACGTTAAAAAAAATTTAACAAAAAGCATTAAAATACTTACATCTGTGTAAAAGACAATATTATTTTGTAGTTGCCAGAATGGTTAATGCAAGAAAAGGTTACATGCAGTCAAAGAAAAGAAGAATACAGGCTGCTATTCTAGTTCAAAAATGTAAGTTCTCACATGAAGTTAAAAAAAAAGTCAAGAAAAGATACTTATTGCATTTGAAAAAAAAGTAGTTCAGACTAAATTTTATAGGTTTGACAGACTATTTGGTAAAGCAAAATTATGTGGCTGGTAAAATTAGTTAAAAAAAGTATGTTTTTTATGGACATTATGTTTTCTGGTCTGTCCCGCTCCAGGTAAAAGTTTTTGGCTTATGGAGTATTTAATGAAGATGAAGTCCAATCAACTCGAAACTTGGTACACATGTTCCCGATGATGTGATCTTTCTAATTTCAATGCCACATTAGATTTTTGAATTTTAACAATTTCACAGTCCACTGAACAAAGAAAATGATAGTGGGAGTGGGGCATTCATGTACTATTGACACATTCTTGTTAAATCTGTCTAGAAATAACTAAAGTAGGTATAATTTAAAAAGGGAATTCTGCCATAAAAAAATTGACTACATGTAGACAAGGAAAGATTGCTTCAGGTGGCTGATATATGTTCAAGAATTGGCAGCAATAGTTGGCTATTATAGTTCAGCTTAGAGTCAAAATAGTACGGACAGATTGGGTTACATGTCTTCCTAAATAAAGACAGCTTCCTTGAAAAAAATCTGTTAAAAAATTCAACTCTAATTATTGGTTTAGTAGAAAGTAGGGTTCATATTCATGATATTAACATGTTTGATATTTAATGGATAAGCATGTAATAAAGTGTGAAAAGTATAACTGTTAATCTACTATTTTTATGAGCACTTTATTTTAGCCTTTTTAGCAAGAAGAAAATTAAATGCAATATCTTTCAACAAGATATTATCAACTGTATGAAATCATCAACAAATGTCAAAAATGGCAATAATGAATTACCAGGGGCTGCATAAGAAAAGAAGATGTGGTATGATTGCCATAGAGAAAACTCTTACCAAGACACCAAAATGACACTAAAATTAACAACTATAGGTCACCATGAAGCCTTCAACAATGAGCAAAGCCCATACTGCATAGTCAGCTATAAAAAAATTAGTCATTTTGAAATGATTAAATGCAAAAAAGTATCCATCAAAAAAGTTGGTTTGCAGTATCTTTGACAGGATTTTTTTTAATTATTATTAAGGTGGTACCTAACACTACAGGGAGATAACTCTGTAAAATCAGGAGAACGTTTTAATGACGTTGTGTTCATAAGGGAATATTAAGCTTCTCAGTGATCAAAATCAGTGTTTGTCAAACTGCTATATAACCAGTGTAATTTTTCTGATTAAACGGTTGGTTCAAATTTTTTGAAATTTTTATATTTTTGTCAAAGGGTCAAATTAAATATTTTGTCAAAATTTTAAGAAAATTAAACGAGCCAAATTAATTTAAGTTAAAGTGTTAGGTACCACCTTAATTGAGACATTTCACATGTTTCATTGAGACAGTATTTTTAGCTCACCTGGCCTAAAAGGCTAAGTGAGCTTTTCTCTTCACTTGGTGTCTGTCGTCCATTGTTCATAGTCTGTCGTTGTTAACTTTTACAAAAATCTTCTCCTCTGAAACTATTGGGCCAAATTTAAACAAATTGGACAATCGGTTGTTGGGTTGCTGTCCCTGAATTGGCAATTTTAAGGAAATTTTGCAGTTTTTGGTTAATATCTTGAATATTATAATAGATAGAGATAAACTATAAACAGCAATAATGATCAGTAAAGTAAGATCTACAAATAAGTCCACATGACCAAAATGGTCAGTTGACCCGTTAAAGAGTTATTGCTCTTTATAGTCATTTTTTACCAATTTTTCGTAAATTTTTGTAATCTTTTCAAAATCTTCTCTGAAACTACAGGGCCAAATTTAACCATACTTGGCCACAATCATCATTAGGGGATTTATTTTTTAAAATGTGTGGTGTGACCCGGCCAACTAACCAAGATGGCCGCCATGGCTAAAAATAGAACATAGGGGGTAAAATGTAGATTTTGGCTTATAACTCTGAAATCGAAGAATTTAGAGCAAATCTGACGATGGAAAAAATTGTTTATCAAGTTAAGATCTATCTGACCTGAAATTTTCAAATGAATCGGACAACCAGTTGTTGGGTTGCTGACCCTGAATTGGTAATTTTAAGGGAATTTTGCTGTTTTTGGTTATTATCTTGAATATTATTGTAGATAGAGAGATAAACTGTAAACAACAATAATGTTCAGCAAAGTAAGACCTACAAATAATCAACATGACAAAAATGGTCGGTTGACCCCTCAAGGAGTTACAGCCCTTTACAGTTTTTTTTTAACAATTTTCATAAATTATTTTAATTTTTGTAAATTTTTAACAAAATATTTTCCTCTGTAACTAATGGGCCAAGTTCATTAAAGATGAAGATAATTGAAAGTAGCAAGAATGTTCAGTAAAGAAAGATCTACAAACACATTACCATCACCAAACAGAATTTTGTCATTAATCCATCTGTGTCTTTTGTTAAATGTGCACATAGACCAAGGTGAGCGACACAGGCTCTTAAGAGCCTCTAGTTTTTGTTACTTTCAGCTGTTAAAGGATTTATGGCAAGGAAAAAAGTTCAACCAAAAATAAAGGAACATAGAAGACAAATGGAGGCTGCTGTTGTAATCCAAAGTAAATGGAGGAGTTTTGCTGCTATGAAGGAGCGTAAACATCTTTTAGCTGAAAAGAAAAGGTTAGATGAACTATTATTGGTTGAGCAACAGAGAATTGAGAGAGAGAAAAAGCAAAGACAAGAAGAAGAGCGAAGAAGACAGGAAGAGGAAAGGAAAATTGCAGAGGAAGAGGCTAGAAAGGAACGTGAAGAAAAGGAAAAACGAAAACATCAAAAAGAAGTGAAATTTCAGACAGACAGCGCAATAAAAATACAAAGAGGTAAGAAATCTTTTTGATTTTGAAATTAAGAAAGTTATAGCATAGATTAGTAGTTCATTGGGATACATATATATAAATTGAGATTGACTAAATTTTAAGTATAGACAGGAATATAAAACCTATTACATGATATTGAATTTCTGGCTTGGTAGATTTTATAAAATAAAGTTATTTTACTCTTTACAACTTACATTTTTGTAAGCAAACAATTATGAATGTAAAAGAAATGTAAGAATTTAGTTACCTGCTCACAATTTTCAAACAGTATTGATACCACTTGTGTAGGAGATGTGTACCCTCTTTTTTGCAAATTGAAAAGTTCATTGAAAAGAAAAATGAAATGATATAAACTATAGAAAAGCTATGTTTTTCCTTCTCACATTTAGGAATTGGACCCAACCATTTTCCATTTCATTCCTATACCGTGGAATACTGTGAAAGTACTTTTATTCATGGGGAACCAATTTCTGTGGTTTTCGTGGATGAATTTATCCACGAATTTAAGTGTCCAACGAAATAAAATAAGTGTTGTCCAAATCAAGACATGACTACCAATAATATACAGAGAATTACAGCTACACCTGTAGACAATCACATTTAACCTTTAAAAACCTAACTTGTACCACTTTTGATCTTTTAATTCTCATACAAAATATTTTTGATTGATGAAAGTCAGATTTCCAGTGATGATAAGCTAAGATAAAGTGTTCCTTTTATATCAGCTTGTTGATAGGTAGTTAAAAAAGAAAACAAATATAGACCTTTAGGAGAACTTCTGATCTTCATTGAACCTGTAGTTCATTCGTTGATTATCTATATTTTACCGTGGATTCAGTATTATTCTTAGGAAACCAATTTTATGTGTATTTCCTGGGTATACCTATCTGGGTAAACCACATCTTAACATGTTTAAATTAAAATTTCAGATTTAGGTGCAAATTTTGTATAGGCTAATATATGTAGACTTTGGCAAAACCTTTAAAATCAAATATTCACAAAAAATTGGTATTGACAAAAAGAAATGAATATGAATCCACAGTAAATATTTCCCATACAAATCTGTAATTTACAAGGTTTAATTTTAACAGAAGATGAACCCTGGACAGGTAATTACAACTTGTTTGTTTGTTTTTATCACTTCCTTCTTCCATCCTTTGCATGTAGAGATCTTGCTAGCTACTTGAGGAGGTTTTTTATTTCAGAACAGAAATTAAATGGTCATTGAGTATTTAAAAAAATATCTAGTTTCTTACTTTGCATGTAGATGACTTGCTAGTTGAAACGGGTACCTTTGGAAGAGAGCTATATTACTTTTTAGGAGAAGAATTCAGCTTACTGCTTATAAATCTAAGGTTTCGACATGAAGAAATTTGAAAGAGAGTAATTTCCCTTGGCAAATTTTGCAAATATTGGAGGGTAAATTGTTAAAATTTCATATTTTACTTACAAAATTGAAAAATGTGGTAAAAACTTGTCAGATGACTGATTTTTCCTAGAACTTAGTGATTTCAAAAAACCACTTTTTTTTAAGTCGTAGCCGCCAGGGACTTTCTATACTAATTGGACTGGTCACTTATAACGATGTGTATAAAAATTATCAGACTGAACTTGTCCATAGTTGATGTCACATGACTTTATAGCAAATCATTTCAAATTCACGTTTTCTTTCTAACTTTATGTGAAGTTTAACAAAAAATCGTTTTTATGAAATTTTATGCATTTTGTCATTGCAATATGTTTTGTTTTTTTTAAATTCTCAGCTGAACTTTGAAGTATTTTTTCGTTGAACTTTCAGTAGCCGCCATCTAGTTTGATATGTAAACCATTTTACACAACTGGGAAGTTCTTTAAAACGATAAGTCTAAGTTTAATAATTCGTTATTCTTTCAAAATCTTATATTTTTTGTCATCGTAAGTGGCTATTATTCAGTTTTTATATATTAACACATAATAATAATTATAAAACAACAATGTACTGTGAAATACGCAAATAACTACTAGCATTGTATATCAGAGATACGAAACTAAGTTTATGGTGGGTTGGTAGCTTTAAACAGATGGCTTAGTAATCAGTTAAAATCAATAGAGACAAGTCCCGAAAAATATAGAAAGTCCCTGTAGTTTTTTTTTCAGAAGACAACTTTTTCTTACGTCTAGGGGTCAAGGCTGATTAGTGAACACAGTGACAAAAGGGAAATAATAGATTTTTTTTCAAAAGACAACTTTTTCTTAAGTCAAACAGCCAAGTATGACAAGGCTGATTAGTGAACACAGTGACAAAAGGGAAATAATAGATTTTTTTTCAAAAGACAACTTTTTCTTAAGTCAAACAGCCAAGTATGACAAGGCTGATTAGTGAACACAGTGACAAAAGGGAAATAATTTTGCTCAAATTCCATCGATCAAAATCTATCTGTACATTTGGTACTTGTATCAATTCTAGATAAAAATATCTAGAAAGTAAGCATTATCAGTTGTTTGTTTCAATTAAATGCATAATTGTTACAAAGATTAGCATTATTAGATATTCAAAAAACAAAGTTTATAGAAATTTTGATGTAGAGAATTGATTTAGGTATTTACAGCCTAGAATACTTCTATATCTGTCAGTCATCAGAATGCAAGCCTTTCTGTCAAAACCTAAAAAAGGGTAGAAGGCATAGACTATGGGACATATTACCCTTTAAGAATTCACTGGTACCTCTATGTTAATTCTCATAAATGAAGATCTGAATCTGGGTTTAAAGAATAGAGAATAGTTTGAAAAATTTCCAGAATAAATGGCGAAGTAGATAGAAAATAGAGCAATAGATTAGAACTTTATCAAAAAATTCAGAAACAGTATCATTCCAAGAAATTGAAATTCTACTTTTCGTCTAACTGTAAGGCAATATGTGAAATACTTGCTCCCCTTTTTTGAAATATTTCAAAGCAAATAAATGCATTTTTTTGCAATGGATACACTCAAAAGATATCATAATAACACCATTTGAACTAATGCTTCCTTGTTAATTAAGGTTATTGGTTTTCTAAATTTATTTATTTGTGTAAAAAAAATACATTTTCTGAATTATATCCCTATTGAACAGATTGCCAAGGTTTCACGTTAAATAATTATGTCTGATAACGTGTAAATAATAATAATTAGACCAATTTTAGACATGTGTTTCGTATAATTTATCCTGCAAACCCGTTGATAATTTGATATTATTCGCTATTTAATATATGAAATAATTTGTACCACTGCTCACGTGTATATCAACAATTGTCTAACACATGATTCTTGCCCTCAGATTGAACACATGTAAAAGTTCATATTTCAAATTGAAACCATAGAAGTTGATCCATTTATTGACCTTTACTAGATGACAGTATCATGACTGTCAATTTTGAATTAAAGTATGGAGAACAAATATTTTATTGATGTGGATTCATTGTCGGTGTTTAGGGAGCTACCATTTGATTTTTATGGGGGGGCTAGGATGAAATTTGAAAAAAATAGGCAGGACGGGAATTTTGAGTAAAAAAAAAGGCAGGATGAGACACTTGCAAAAAAAAAAAGTCAGGACGACAATTTAGGTAAAAAAAAGTCAGGATAAACTAAAAAAAAAAAGGCAGGACCGAACAGAGTGAAAAATAAAAAGGCAGGACAGAGATTACAGCTAAAAAAAATGCAGGACAAAATTTTTTATCCTAGCCCCCCCCCCCCCCCATAAAAATCAAATGGTAGCTCCCTTAGCACCACTTTCAGGTCTGTTGATGTGGCCAATTGTTTTTATTGGTGGAGGAAGCTAGAGAGTCCATAGAGAACCCATGATCAAATAACCCTCAGAATCTCAGATCCCAAATATTCAAATGATAGCGGAAAATTTACACAAAGATGAGATATTCCATTTAAAATCGATGCATTACAATATTTCAGCATTCAGCACAACTCTCTGATTCAGCACAAATTTGTAATAATTAACTTAAATTACCCTTGCCTTTCTATGACACTTCATTAATAAATTGTCACCCCTCTTTTATTGAAAATGTAAAATGGTTTAAAAATGTGAACAATTTCTGTTGTTTTATTTGAATACATTAGTAAAATACAATTACATGTACCATGTAGATAGCTGATATGGTCATCGAATCACATCATGGCTGAAACATTAAAGATTCACATTTCAAATTAGAATTCATTGTTGGAATGGGAATGGTGTTTTGGATCTCTTGGAGTCTTCATTCATAATACTCACTTCCTGTTGGCGGGAAGGCTTTGAATAATGGTCGTTTCCTTACAAAATGCTTATTTGTATTTAGTCTCCTGGGAACTGTCAACGATGTTCATAGAAATATTGACTTCAACTAGCCCACACTTATTATTATTTGTGCAATTTCACTCCACATGCCATTTTCTATGTAGTTCGACAACTTTATGTACATTATTCTTTATATCATAAGACATTCACTTGATATGGCCATTCATACATTTATATCAATTGAAATAGGAGACCAAGCGGGTAAGCAATATTATAAACCTGCATGGTATTAATAAAATAACAAAAATATTCTGAACTCTGAAGAAAATTCAAAAAGGAAAGTCTTTGATTAAAGTCATTCGTCCTTAAAATGATAACAAGAATTCTTTATGATTGTTTAAACATTTTTTCACACATCAGTTTTAGCAGTGATATATAATGACTTGTTTTTAAGGTAAGGAAGAAAAATAATCTGAAACACAATATTGAAATTTAGCAGTTTAAGTGTTGATAGTTTACACTTCCATAGTGGGAGATATTTTCCTCTTTGGAAAAATTGTTTGTAAGAAATTAAATATCATTTAGCAAGTTACATGTTCTAATTAGTTATTTGTGCGATGTTGAGACTCACTCCTACAGTTGAAACCTGAAGTTGACCTCAATTTTTCGCCTTATAAGTTTTGAAATAAGAAATTCTCATGTTATAGATAATGATTTCAAAGCAAATTTAAAGCATTTGAACTAGTTGTGTAGTTTTAGTTTCATGTACTTCATTTGAAATTCATCTGAAGACTAATGTCCTCATAATCTTACTCATTCACAGCCAGTTCTCGTATATGAGACATTGATGTATGTCCATACTTAAATTTGGACATTAAATCATTGATACATGACCATCATTTGAAAATATTTTCATTAGTTTATTATTCATTCATTATTATTCATTCATAGCATGTAATCATACAAAACATTTATGTGTGTCCACACTTAAATAAGAATATGAGACATTGATGTGTGTCAATACTTAACTTCGGACACTTTTATAAGTTAAGAATTTATTGTACCGTACTTCAAAAAACTTGTCATCTTATTTTTCATTCATAGCCTGTTTGCATGCAGATATTTATGTGTGTCCACAAAATTAAAACACTTTTGTTTATTTATATTTTAGCTTTTAGATCACACAGAGCTCAGAAAGTAGCCAAGGAGTTATACAAGACAAAGGCCATGGATCAAAGCCGAGCAGCGGTCCTGATTCAGACATATTTTCGCCAGTGGAAATGTAAATCAGTTTATCAACAGCTACAGCAATATAAATCCCAAAAAGAACTACAACTTATTTATTTTACTCAACAGGTAATTATATACAGACACATGAGGGTCTGGATGGAAGGTCTTCATTCTCTATTCTGTAATTTGTATGCCATTTCCTCTGGGGGTGGATCCAGCCATTTTCAAAAGGAGGCAGCCAACCCAGGATAAGTGGGGGTGGGTGGGGTCCAACCATATGTCTCCATTCAAATCATTGATAGTAAAAAAAAAGTGGGATTCCAATCCACAGACCCCCACCCCACCCCCATTTGGATCTGCCTCTGATTCTTTATTTGCCAATTTCCTAGCCTCTATTCTTTAATTTTTAGGCCTAATTTTTATAACATTTCACTTACACTTTTAATGTTCATGTTTTACAATTGACTATAATTTAATTAACTAGTTATTGTTGAGATTTTTTTTTTAGGTTGCTATTTTCACATTTTTAATATGTACTCTTTACAAAAATAATGGTGGCTTAGTCATAATGCGTAGGTGTTTAAAAAAGCCACTTTATTAAGTGCAAATTGGTATATTTTGCAATCATTTTCCTCAATCCTGTTTCCACAATATGAAAATTGCCTCATTATAATGCTAAACATGTGTTTATTATTGCCTACCATGAATTAAAATGAAAGATTTTATTTGCCTTACCGTAATATGTTTTCAAAATTGGCATCAATTTAAATCTTCTACTAGTAATGAAAACCTTCTTTTTTTCAAAGCAGTCTTTGTGCTCAATCACAGGCCCACCAGCCCAAGATTGTAAAAATCATCTCTACAGGCCAATAGAATCTACCAATAATTTTCGTAAAGTTTGACTATGGGACCTGTAGGTTCAAAAATCTACTTTAAAGACTGCAAATTTTGCCTTAAATTTTTTTTATTAGATAGGGACATTTAATAAATTGGTTGGAAATTAAATAACAGGAATTAAGGATGACAACTTTATGTATTATGACAAAATATTTTCAGGTTGAGAACTACAGTCAAGAACTTTCAAAAACTTTAGACCATACAAACTTTCCTATAGCAGTATCACATAGGAAATCTGCAGTCATTCAAAGAGAGATAACTCCTCCACCAAGGCCTATAACTCCTACACCACCAGATATTTCAGATGAGAGGTTGGAGCATATGAGGAAACTGCAGAAAATTAAAAACTTCATAAGTGGTGACCAGGCAGACTATTATAAAAGGGTAATTACATTTTCTTTCTTTTTTGTGCTATTTTCAAGTTTCTTGAGTGGTGTGTCGCGAGAAAAATATTTCTCTGCACTAGTGAAATATCTGTTCTCAGCATATGGTTGAAATTTCCTTATGGCGTTAAATTTTCTTGGTTTCTTCTGAATTTCCTGTTATGACATCCTGAAAAAGACAACCATGTCTGATAACGTCACATATAAAGAACACAACTTTCTGCAAATCTTTGTAAAGGAAGGATAGAAATCATTAGAGAAACAGATTCCACCACTTTAACTGGTGTATTTTGATATTTCTCCACTCTCAAAAGTAAAATTTGAATATTCAAAAAGATTAGCAAGTATCAGGCTTTAAATATTAAAATTTAGTTGTCTTGAGTGGAGAAATACCAATTTTACTGAATCAGATTATGCACACAATATAATGCTCTTCACTGATGCCCTATTTAAAGCAAAATATTTGAAAATCCAAAAAGTTTTTCGAAAATTGAAAAGCATCAGTAATGGGTACCGTACCCATGTACATGTAAGATTATGTAACCTCAAGTTTTTATGATATTCTATAGAAACACCAAATAAAAAAATAATGGTGCTTTGAAACACCCAAGATAAATGGCTTATAAATGACACAGATTTTTTTTTCTACAATGAAATGTTGTATAAATTTCCTACAACTGTCAAAATCAAGGGAATATTTTGTATCATAACAACCAAATGTGATGTACTATGATTTTGTGGTATTACAACTATACATTAATTTGAAAATTTATGTGCTTATCAACAACAGAAGCAGACTTAACTAAGAGACTTTGAACCTATATGATTCGCTTATGGTTTCTTGCTATCTGTTATTTTGTATATACAAAGTAGAAGGGTAGATTGCAGGAATAATGAGGGATTATCTTGGGTCATCTCTACAAGATTGATCTTCTCTCTTCAGCCATTAAGGTGAAAGTGATAAAAGCAATCGAATTGAGACGACCAATGATAATCAGAATGTCAATTGTTATTTTACCTATGACGACTTTGGTAATTTCATTGACAACAGCATTCACACCCTTAGTTACTAGCGACTGTGCTGAGAAAGTAAATTATCAGGCAAAAAGACCAAAGGAAAATTTCTTAAAATAGCAATAAATAATATTACTGGTATATGTCTATTTCATTATCACCCCTGTGGCAATCTGAAACACTAATCAGTGGCGGATCCAGCCATTTTAAAAAGGGGGGTTCCCAACCCAGAGTAAAGGGGGGGTTCCAACTATATGCTCCCATTCAAATGCATTGATCGTCCAAAAAAAGTGGGGGTCCAACTCCCGGAACCCCCCCCTGGATCTGCCAATGCTAATTAGATTCATTGAAGAGCATCTGTTCACATATTTATGGTTTTACATTTTTTTCAGGTGATGATAATATTTCATTAAAACAGTGCCTGATGATGTATGGAAGATCTTATAAATGTTATAAATTTTGTTTATTCAAAGTTGATGACTCATTCCTTAATTTCAAAAATGCTGCTTCCCTAAGTTGCAGACTGGTAAACCGTGGAATTATAAGATAATGTACAATTAAATGATCAAAATTCTGATTACCGCTAAATTGCAATAGAATTACACCTTCCTTGATTAACTAGTTCATCTTTATGAGGTCTTGTCATTGAATAAAAATTTGAGCTTGGATATAAGGACAAGATAATGAATTTTTTATTAATATCAGGTCATGTGACAATCGAAGGTCATCTCAATGGTTATGGTAGAAAAACTCGACACTACCTTTAACCACTGGGTAATCACTCTGCTCATACTTTTATTTCTCATGATAACTCAAAATTGTCTAAAATTTCAATAGTTTTTATGCATAGTGAATTTATTTTATTTTTAAAAAATTCTCACAAAATTGGTTCACTTTTGGTTCACTTTTTAAAACACTACCATAACCATTGAGATGACCTTCGATTGTCACATGACCTGATATTAATAAAAAATTCATTATCTTGTATTATGCTTAGATGCAAGAATTCAATCTTCAAGTCTAAAAAATATTTTTAATCTGAAAAACACTTTCTAATATATTACTGTCCTTGACCAATAAATATTTCTCTCGATGTTATAGGTGGCTGGAACCAGACCAGGAACTTCACAGATAATACAGGCTGACGTTCATGTTCCACCTGTCCATTTGAATAAAAGGAGGTATTTATGTATTCTTTATTTTTACCAACAATTAAAACCGGTATAAGAAATTGCATGGTGGCTTGAAGAGATAAGATGCTTATCCTGAAATTTGGTAAGGTCAAGCATTAGGAGAGTTAATAATATATTTAGCTGTAGGAGGGCATGGTAGTGTATGATACAATCAGTCAATAAAATTTCAATAAAATTTCACCTTTCAAATTTTTTAGGGACTGCATCATTACAATAGGGTTGTTAAGATGGAGCATGTGGACCGACATAAAAATACAGGGGCGGATGCAGGAATTTTCAAAAGGGGGGGTGCTAACCCAGGGCACCCAGGGCAAAGGGGGGGTGCAAAACATATGTCCCGATACAAATGCATTGATCGGCAAAAATAAAGGGGGGGTGCGCACCCCTGGATCCGCCACTGAAATAGGCCGATCAAATGATAAGTAGAAAATAACAGGGTGCTAAAATAGAAGGAATAGAGAATGAAGAGGTGCTAGAATATAAAGAATAGAGAATAATGGGGGTTCTAAACTATCAGGAATAAAGAATATAGAATAATGGGGGTTCTAAACTATCAGGAATAAAGAATACAGAATAATGGGGTGCTAAAATATAAGGAATAAAGAATATAGAATAATGGGGTGCTAAAATATAAGGAATAAAGAATACAGAATATAAAGAATAAAGAATATAGAATAATGGGGTGCTAGAATATAAGGAATAAAGAATATAGAATAATGGGGTGCTAAAATATAAGGAATAAAGAATACAGAATAATGGGGTGCTAAAATATAAGGAATAAAGAATATAGAATAATGGGGTGCTAAAATATAAGGAATAAAGAATATAGAATAATGGGGTGCTAAAATATAAGGAATAAAGAATACAGAATATAAAGAATAAAGAATATAGAATAATGGGGTGCTAGAATATAAGGAATAAAGAATATAGAATAATGGGGTGCTAAAATATAAGGAATAAAGAATACAGAATAATGGGGTGCTAAAATATAAGGAATAAAGAATACAGAATAATGGGGTGCTAAAATATAAGGAATAAAGAATACAGAATATAAAGAATAAAGAATATAGAATAATGGGGTGCTAGAATATAAGGAATAAAGAATATAGAATAATGGGGTGCTTAAATATAAGGAATAAAGAATACAGAATATAAAGAATAAAGAATATAAAATAATGGGGTGCTAGAATATAAGGAATAAAGAATATAGAATAATGGGGTGCTAAAATATAAGGAATAAAGAATACAGAATATAAAGAATAAAGAATATAAAATAATGGGCTGCTAGAATATAAGGAATAAAGAATATAGAATATAAGGAATAAAGAATACAGAACAATGGGGTGCTAGAATATCAGGAAAAGAGTATAATGGACAAAATTTATAAAAAATGGAGAAAAATAGTTTAAAAAATAAAATACTGCCCCTCTAGACCCTCACTAAGGATTATGAAGGCAGTTAGTAATGTATAATAATTATTAATGTTCTAAATGTGCCATTCCCTTCTTACTTAATGCCAATAACATCAATAATGCATTGATTACTTTAGTTCAAATTGTTAATATTCAAGGAGAATACGATTTAGGAATTATTGCAATGTTTTTATTATTGCAAAAAATGCAACAGGTTTATAAACGCATTAATTTACTCACATTAATTAAACAGAATTTTTATCAAAATCGCAAAAATTAAAATCGTATTTTAGTCTAAAATGACAAAATCGCAATAATAAATGCACACAATAATTTCTGAATTTACAGTTACATGATTTAGGATCTATATAGAGCTTTAAGTACTGTAAGTTAATAAGACATTGTTACATCATATTATTAGCTATACCATTTTGAATGTTTTTGGAATGGAAAAATAGGCTTTTTATACAAAGAGTAGATTTTTCAATTTGTTCCCAAATTTAACTTTAATTTTTAAAAAGCAAAGGACTCTTTTAACAAATTGTTTTTATTCTTTAAGTCATGAGCCATAATATAACCACTGATGTATTTTAATCTTAAGATATTTTTTGAAAATTGAGAGCCACAGATATTTTGTGAAAATATTTGAGTCTGTTAAGAAAAAGAAAAAATAGTCCATTCTTAATATATGAGATTGATTGGTTGGTTGGTTGCTGGTTTTAATGCCATTTTTAGCTCTATTTGTTTCAGTTTTTGAAAACTGTCAGTCCCATTGGCAATAGTTGAACACAGGAGCATGATAAAGAGAAAAAATATAGGATCAAAGACCAATTAAAAGAATTTTCCTTCTGATTCTTAAAATAGATTTGCAATTAATCCTCTATAATTATCTTATGGTCATTTAACTAAATACAAAATTCATAAGACGGTAAAATCATGTGGAACTTGTGGGCAGTAACTTGCTGATCATAAAATAGGACAATATATATAACTAAATACCTGGAGACCAACATAAAGGACGATTCCTGATTATATATCTGTTCTAATATAACCTTGACCCAAGACGATTACATATATATTTAAAAACAGGCTTAATCAATTTTTATAATTATGGAAGCTTATATGATATGGATGATATGCCGATATACAATGTAATTCCAGATTTTTGTAATTAATAAAAACTCATGATATGATATTCATATTTCTGCACTTTTGACTGGTTCAATCTGTCATAGCGATATTTTTTCTGTAGCCAGTGAGTGAGACTTTTTCTTAAATTTGCAATTAAATATTTTTTAAATTTTAGTATTGAACCTTTTGCAAGCATGTTAGATTTATAATTTAATTATTGACAGTTAGTGCTATAAGGGGGATATTGATTTTAGGCCCTGCACCAGTAGTGTTGAAATCTCATTGTGGCCCAGAGGATGACAGGGGATTAGATTTATGGTCACTACAGGTCTTCTTCCAACTTGTATTAAACCCTTGCCAAAGTGGGGCATCCATTCCACTGTCTAGGATGTACCAGTATGCAGCAATGTCCAGTCTGAATTGGGCTGTTAAATATTAGATGCCTGGTCTAGAAAGAGTGTCATGTTTTCTGCACATTAAGAACCCTTGTAACAACTCTTTGAGGGGTCTGTAGGTGAGTGGCCTGTTCCCTGTTTCAATTCTCAATTTAATAAGGAAGAGTCAAATCAAGGCAACAAATAAAAACTTATGGAATTGCATGAACTTCAAGGGCATACGATACAGTTTTGATCCTGTATTTACAGTTTGATGAAAATTTCTATATAGACTAATTTTGGCCTGATTAAATCAAATATATAATAAAAAATATACCTTTATGTGCTACTTTTTGAGTTGAATGAGGTCGAAATTTTGTATATTTGCTAAAAATTCGGATTTCTGGACGTATTTTCCTTTTCAAAAGAAATCCATAACTTTTTTGTTTTAAAAGATAAACATGAATTGTTTTTTGTTAAATGATTTGTAATTTCTGTATTTTATAAGTATCCTAAATTTATGCATTTTTAATTTAAAAATAAGTTATATTTATCAAATGGTCATGAATTGAGATACAAACGTAATTTTTTGCTGTATAATTATTAAAATTAAAAAAAATGCACTATTTACAGTTTTATAAAATTTGGTCCACATAATCCCCTTGCAAAATGAAACCAAATGTTTTAAAAAATAGGGGTCCATGCACTCGTTTTCAAATTAAATCAGTTTGAATGATAAAAATCAGTCAAAAAATGCATCTTTTCCCAGTATGTCAGTTTCATGTCGCGAAAATAACATTTTTACGTTAGCAACGTCATTACCTCCCCTGTAACTGTATCGTATGCCCTTAAAAGGAACAATCCTGAGTGTGTCAAGAAGGTTACAAAGAGTCTCCTCCTATGTATACATAACTGACCTTCAGTCAAAATGTCACAACTGAGAATAGGAGAAAATTGATAAAATTTGAGATTCTACGACTATACTGTTACAAGACCACAAAAATATGTCCCTTGTGAGTTGAGACGTCGACTCATTATTGTAAAATTTTAGAACCTACCAAAATACTGGTATCATAAAAAGTCAAATAACAAAAATACTAAACTCTGAGGAAAATTCAATATTGGGAGTCAGTAATCAAATGGTAAAATCAAAAGCTGAAACACATTAAAAGAATGGAATAAAACTGTCATATTCCTGACTTTGTAGACATTTTCTTATGTAGAAAATGGTGGATTAAACCTGGTTTTATATATAGCTAGCTAAACCTTTCACTTGAATGACAGTCACTTAAAATTCCATTATATAATTGACAATGATATAAGACTTATCAGGGGTGGATCCAGCCATTTTTAAAGGGGTACAAAACTAGGATAAAGGGGGGATTCCAACTATATGTCCCCATTCAAATGCATCGACTGTCAATAAAAAGGGAGGTTATAACCCCTAGGGACCCCCTCCTTTCCCTTTGGATCTGCCACTGCTTATCATCAGATCTAAGACCACAAAAAACATGTCCCCAGTGAGTTGAAACAACTACTCATCATAAAGGTCAACAATTCTTGATGTTCACTGCAATCTTATGTACGATGAAATATCACTTTTATGTTACCTCAATAACTTGAGTACTTATTATTTATAATTAAGAAAGTTTATGATGTTGTCTATGATGATGCAAGATGTAATTCATATTTTGTAATTAATAAAGCTTATTGTACGATATTCATATTTCTGCACTATTAACTAGTTCAAACTCATATTGATTTTTTTCTGTTCTGGGAGTTATTATACCCCTGCTTTAAAAAAGGGGGGTATACTGTTTTACCTCTGTCTGTCCGTCAGTCCGTCCGTCAGTCCGTCCATCAGTCCGTCAGTCAGTCCGTCCCATGAAACTTTCGTCACATTTTTCTCAGGAACTACACATCCACCCTTTCTGTAATTTGGTATCAACATTTATATATGTCAGCCATACCGTGTGATGGGTTTTCAGATTCATCACTTGACAACTTCCTGTTTACCGAACACTTGTCTGATTTTACACATGATAGCCAAGTTGAAAATTTTCGTCACATTTTTCTCAGGAACTACAATACAAGGATTTCTGAAATTTGGTTTCAGGATTTATATAAGTCAGCTATACCGTGTGATGCGTTTTCAGATTCATCACTCGACTACTTCCTGTTTACCGAACACTTGTATGATTTTACACATGATAGCCAAGTTGAAAATTTTCGTCACATTTTTCTCAGGAACTACAATACAAGGATTTCTGAAATTTGGTTTCAGGATTTATATAAGTCAGCTATACCGTGTGATGCGTTTTCAGATTCATCACTCGACTACTTCCTGTTTTCCGAACACTTGTATGATTTTACACATGATAACCAAGTTAAAAATTTTCGTCACATTTTTCTCAGGAACTACAATACAAGGATTTCTGAAATTTGGTTTCAGGATTTTTATAAGTCAGCTATACTGTGTGATGCGTTTTCAGATTCATCACTCAACAACTTCCTGTTTACCGAACACTTGCATATTTTTACACTATTAATATCCACTTGCGGCGGGGGTATCATCAGCTAGTGAGCAGTAGCTCGCAGTTTCACTTGTTATTAAACTTCATTTGAGCCTGTTATATTTTAGAATTTCAGCAGGAAGCTTATTGTAAGCTTGTTATGAGGGTCTGTTTTGGTTCCTTTATTCCTGAATTCTTTAATTTTCCTTTATTCCTGATTTTTTGCTCATTATTCTCTATTCTCAATTTTTTTTTGCCTATTTTTCTCTGTATTTTTTGTTCATTGGGTCTATGAATGAGAAAATTGACGCATTCCTGCTTCATTATGTGCAATTGTACCATTTAGAATAAGGAAAATACTGTTGAAAGGTCATTCATGGTGGAAAAGTTTAAGCATTTTATATAAAATAGCTAGATCACAGCACTGACAATGTCATTCTATTGTTTAAAATTGGTAAAATATATGTTTTTCTTTTTTGAAAAATACTGGTAATAAAAAAATATACTTTAATTATAACACAAGCATCATTAGCTGAGGTAACTTTAATCAATTTTCTTTAAAAACTGATATGTAACACAATATTTCTGATATTGGATTTCCATTAGACTGCATTAATGATGTATGGTCATCTTCCATTGGTCAGCACATCAGGTGATATTCTACCATTACGCACACGCAGGTGATTTTTTTTTCAAAGCTATTAACTCCGTGTGCTATTACATATTAGCGCCTTCTTGATTACAATTATTATCTATTGGTTGAAATCGAAGTCATAATATATAAGGTTTGTCCTCCACGTGCAAGACCTTTATTCAGGTGAAAGAGTTTGTGTCGGGACTGTGTTCTATAGTTTGTTAAATAGAAGGACATTTTTACATTTGAGGTCATTATAGAAGTTTGTTTCATTGAATCAGCTTCTTTATTTTGAAGGTAGGACACTAAGTATATAATTCATATTTTTATTTCATAGACTTGTAATGGATTTGATGTGCCAAAATTTTTTTTATAATTTAAATAATAATTTTGGGGATTTTTTATAGACACAATTTTGTATCCATACAAAATTGAGGCATGCAATTTTGAGGGATATTTTCAGGGTTTTTTTGCATTCATAATCAAATAAATTTGTAAATAAGGTGAACAAATATGTACAAATTATCTAATTTAATACTATTCAATTACCTGGTAAGAATGAAATCTTATGTGCACCTGCCATTTACATGGCACGATTTCACAACCACAGTGTGAGTGAGTATTGACAGGCTAATTGAAGCCTATCATTATCTATAATTTGCTGAAGTTAAGCTATAGTTTAAAATGGCCCATGAAACTTTATACATTTATACACATTTTTTGCTTATTTTTTTCAGAGAAATGAAGGGTGTAATAGAACCAGACACTGCAAAATACTACAATTCATTTGCAGAGACTTCTGGGTAAGATTTTACAGCCAGTTCACATACCAGTACTGCAAATTTATTTATTTTAGTGGATAACAATTTTCGTGGATCGCGGAAACCTTGCATTTTCATTGATATGTGATTTCGTGGTTCTGCTTAGTCTAGATACATTCCTTATAGATATTTGTATTTCGTTAAACATTTAAATTCATGGTTCACCTGTACCCTCGAAACACACGAAAATTGGTATCCAATGAATAATAATGATTCCACTATATTACATGTATATTCAAATTAAATACAACTAGGCAGTATAATGTTTCAAAAAAATTAAAAAGCTAGTCTTAAATTTTTTATATTTAAATAAAGTAAGAAAAATTAAGTTTCTATTCCTTTCAATGATGGTAATCAGCATATTTTTTGGTTAAATGAATTCAAGTAGTACAATATCAACTGCTGTTTTATAACTATTCAAAAAAAAATACGATTAAAGAATTTTCAGTTAGAATCAGGGAAAAGATTTTTTGCATGTTTTTATAGCTTAAACCATGGGTTATCCCTCCCTCCCTTCCTTCCTTTGCTTATGACAATTGTGGATTTATGATATACTGAAATAATTATTATGGTCTTTGCTCATTGTTGAAGGTCATTTGGTGACATATAGCTGTTACTTTTTGTGTCATATGGTCTCTTGCAGAGAGTTGCCTCATTGGCAATCATACCACATCTTCTTTTTTATAATTATATAAGTTCAGCTCCTGTGAACATATTTTTCTAAAAGTGGGTGTGGTCAAAAAATATTTTAGATCTTGTGAAACATCTAATTCAAGTCATGCAGCTTAAGAAGAGTTGTATGCTTAATGAGCAATTTGAAATATATCCTTAAGTCTTAAATAAAGGCAACAGAAAAAAATTTGAAAAAGAATTAAAAGGAAACTCACACTTACAGCTTATTTAGTAAAAAGTTTAAAAGGGGTGATATACCTCTATGACATTTGGTGTTCAAAAGTTATGTTTTTTTCCTTAATGCTACTGAAATCATAAAATATACTGTATTTATCAATTCTTTTTGTTAAGGTTTAGAAAATCTCATCATTTTTAAATTGATTGTATTGAATAATGCAATGTATTTGCTAATTTAGAAATTAAAAACTCAATTGCAGATGCATTTTTAATTGATAAGGCCAGGTAGTTATTGCTATGTATAGGAAAATTAGTTTTTGCTTTTTTAGAAAAAAATGATAATTTTATTTTTATAGTGAAAGCACTACTGATACAAATTTTAACATAGAACCAGATTTGAATTCCAATAAAGAGGAATTACTGAACGAAAATGATGTTAATGACTTAACTAAAAGACTTGAAGACGAATGTGCTCAAAGTATTGTTCATTTATGGAGCAAACGGCAACAAGTTCCTGTCGATGATGCCAGCATACCAGAGTCATTAAGTGATTCACGACATCGTCAACAGCCACAAATATATTTCCCCCCTCCTCCTCCTCTACCTCCTCCCGATATGCCATCCACAAGTAAAGTGCCACCTACGCCACCACCTCCACCACCGGCACCAGTATCAACAAAGGCCAAAGCACCACTTCCGCCAGCTATAAAAAAGACTAAAGCGCCTCCTATACCACCTTTAATGTTGAATGGAAACAGTTCGCCAACATCACCATTATTACCGTCAGATGAGAATTCTAATGTTTTACAGAGCAAGCTGAAACCAGTTGTACAAAATGGATTTAAAAATGGTTCAGCGCCAAAAGTTCAGTTCCAAGAGTAAGTCCGACTCTGAAGTGTATGAATATGAATATAGTTGATCATTACCGCTAATGATGACTCACTGTAAACTAACTTAGTTTTAAGGTTACTTTTTTGTGTAGTCTTTTTTCTTGTCAACTGCAATATGGGACATTTTTTTTGATTTTCTCCTTTTTTAATGTAATCAGTTTAGAGAAACATTTAAGTTTGATAAATATTGGCTATGATTTAATTAAGTTCATTTTTTTGTTTTCTGTTGAAACTCTTAAATGAATTGTTTGACAAAAAATGTTGGTTTACATTAAAAGAGAGAGGGTGGTCAGATTAGGAAAAACTGTGTGGCCTTGCTGTATGGAAATTTATTTATTAAGATAGAAGAAAAATGGAGGGATCTAAAACAGAAAAAAATATTGAGTTCAAGATAAAAAAAATTGAAATAGTCTCTTGAAAAATTTTTCATGTTTTAATGATAAATAGTTTTCTACGACCATAAGAACAAGATCAGGTTTCTAATTTTTGAGTCTTCCCTATTCATCTTGGTTATGCTAGAACAGATTCATATATTCACCAGTTTCTTGCAAGTGCAACACGGAAAAGAATGCAAACAAAATAATTAGAATACACACATTTTCCAATATTGTTTGTACATTTGAAGATCTATAACAGGTAAAATTGCCAAATTTATTACATTTATTTACATATCTATTTATCTATTATTATTTTTGCATGCTAGCTTTTTTTTTTAAATTTCATATTGTAGTTGTTGGTTTTGGTTAAATACCCAAATGATAATGAGATATATTCACACTTAAATATAGATGGAAAGAAATTTTATGGCTGACTCAAACAAATTTTAATTGTTTTGAATAGTGTCACATTTTTGTCAATAATTTTACGGCAGACGAAAAAAATAAATAAAAAGCTTGTCAGAAATGACATCATTTGGTTTGTTTTCATTGGTTGATGACATCCTTTGGTTTGTTTTCATTGGTCAAATTTTAGTGTGAATATGTGTTTTAGAAAATAATTCCTTCAAACAGAAATTTGTGGTATGCATGAACATTTTAATTTTTAACATAAAAGAAGTTTCAGAGCTTTGATATGTTTGTGACATTATTGAAAGATGAAATTATAAGTGACCTTAGTTCACAAATCCACTGCTGTCTAAGGTTTAATGATCAGTCTTTAATGATTAAGGTCAAGTTTTCATGCTAAGATGTTTTCGTAGGTACTCGGAGCGAGTAAAAGGTCAACTATATTTATTTATCAAAAAATTTTGTCAACTAACCAGTGTATCCCAAACTCTGTTTGACCAACAAAATGTCAGACAAAAAAGTATCTTTTAGACAGATCTTAAAAGATTTTTTAGTTAAATATATAGAAGAAAAGTTCAAATTTCTGTTTCAGTCAAACCTAAAAACAGTTTGGCACAGACTGCTGACTATGAACTCATATTTATAGTTCAATAATTGTTGTATTGGCATTTTTTTTTTTAAATGTTATTCAAGTTCCACTCAATATTTTGGTTGCAATAATTATTATTACTTTTATTATTATTTTCAGGAAACAGATTGCTCAGAATGGACATGCAAATATTGTTGATGAAATAAACAACAATGAAGAATTTGTAAAGAAAAGATTACGGAAAACTAATGTGGACTGGACAACAGGAACATTACGGAAAAAAGCAACACATGAAACACAACAATTTGACTTTAGATCGATGTTAAAAAAGACAGGAAGATTAGAGAAGGAGCTAGAAACAAAATAATCTGTTCTTACATCATGAATAAAAATACCATTGAAATTTCTTTATTTGATTAAGGAAGTTCGCTACTCAGTTTCAAATAAATTGTCATAAAACTATAGAATTTATTTCAGACAGTTTTTTTTATCAATAGAAGCTTGTTCCCACTTACACAGATAACAAGTTTGAGAAAACAACTGCACTCGATAATCGCATAATGAGCTCTCAATGGTATTTATAAACCTATTGTAAATTACTTTATATTTTTCATATCAAAGTGTTGAAATAAAGTTTTGACAATTTGAATGAGAACTTTTATTGACTGTGATATTTAAAATAAGGGACTGTTGTATTTTGTTCATTTTATAAATGCCTGAATATTGACAATGACAGAACTATACATGACAAAAACAGCATTTGAACCATTTAATTGTTAAAGATGAGCATAATTATTAATTAAGTGTCTTTCCAACAAATGATACAATATTGTAAAGTTCTAATTTCTTTGTAAATATAATTTTCAGAGTTGTTCATAAATTATTTATAACTGTGCTGAATGATCAGAAAATTGTTATGGGTTATCTCCCATTTCCTTGCTACACATGATGCCAAGGTTTGGTTTTCAGTAGCTATAGGGGTGACACAGGGTTGCTTATTTCACAAATCTGGGTTTTTTTTCATATTTTTTTTCTTCCATCTACTTTTTTCCTATTCATTTTTCCCACATTGCCATTTTTTTTACCGCTATATCTCTCATCCCCACTTTTTCATTACCCCTTATATCACACATACCAAAAACGTGTCATCCCCCTTATATTTTCTTCCTTAAATGTACTGTTTATTGTTTAAGTTGTCATGGCTTTTCATGTGTTTTTTAAGTATAATAGTATATTATGGGCTAGATTATACATGGTGCTTTTCAAATTTTGCAAATGTTTTACCTCTTTTTGTGCACATTTTTATTGTATTTTTGCAAAAATAATACACCAATAAAGCGATCTTCTTCATACCTTATGTATGATACATCAGTAGAGATCAAAATATGAATCTGAAGTCTGAATATTTACCACTGCATGAACATCAAGCATTCAGCCAGTCTTTTTTGCTGCTCTATGTATTTTTATCCTTAAAATTGGTAAAAGTCTTGGCCCCTCAATCAATTAAAATAAATGAATTGTAAAAATAAATAAGTTTGTTAATTCTGTGTTTTTGTGGTGTTCAACATGTCAACTGTGTGAATCATACTTCTTTTGTATTATAAATTCATATTTACTGTACATTTATAATTTTTTTATTATATTTTGAGAATTATTTGTACATATTTTGTGGGAATTTCAGAGAATAGTGCCCATTGAATGTATTAATTAGTTAATATACATTGTTTCAATTAGAAATCCATATGCAATGTTTGAAATGCAAGCTTTTGTGGAATCTTTATAGATGCAGATTGAATGTTTTGTATTAAGGGGTTTATTATAATTTCACACGGCAATGTTTTGTTTTAATCTTTTAAAATATACATACATAATGGTATGTATTTTATGCATTTATAGCTTTTAGAGAATTAGAAATTTCAGCTACTTTTATATACATCTGAGGAGAGGAGATCCATATTTTTTCTTTCTTACAAATCCTAGTTTATTTTTTTTATATATAAATGAAATAATGTTAATTTTATGATAGATAAACAGGATTCATAGTTTTCTTTTCTTCATTGTTGACTATGACAGTCTAGAGTTGTCTCCCATTGTTAATCATGACAGTCTAGAGTTGTCTCCCATTGTTAATCATGCCAGTCTACAGTTGTCTCCCATAGTTGACCATGACAGCATAGAGTTACCTCCCCATGGGTATTATACTATATCCAATACATATTATGAACAAAACATGTCACATTGATGGTATACATCAACATATTATCACGTATATTATTATTTAGTACTTGAATACATTTTTTTCATGATTTTAATATGTTTATGCATTGTTACAAATTTTAATTTTTTTTTTTTTTTTCTTTGAATATGAAATGATGCGTATTTGCTTATCTTATGAATTTAAAAACTTTGTTCCTATTAAAATTTTCATTGATGAATATTGTCTCTGGAACTATGAATACCTTGTATTCAGCAAAATGAAAAACAAATCCTAATTTATTGTTTTTTAAATGTTCTTTGAAAGAACTTGTCCTCTGGACAAGTAAATGTTTTCATGGAAATCCCTAATTTGATTGCCATATATCTTTTATGAGGGGGGATAGGAGGGGTCCTGATCCCGAAATCCCGGACTTAAAAACACGAAATCCCGAAATCCCGGGCTTAAAAACACAAAATCCCGAGGTCCAAAAATTCGAAAAAAGAATTCCCCGATCCCGAAAGGGTCAATCCCGAAATCCCGAGCTTAAAAACACCCGATCCCGGAGTCCCGATAAAGGTCCTACCCCCCCCCTTTTATCTGCCACTGTTATTGGTGCCTAAAATGGTATTCATGCAACCTGTCTGATTGATAGCTATAACTATTCTTTAATTCTACGCATTATATCGAACCAAATGCCAAATCAAGAAAGTAAGTTGACCCAGTTGTAATAAGGATGTTCAGTTGACCTTTAATGTTTTTCTTTTACAAATTTTGACTTGGATGGAGAGTTGTCTCATTGGCCCTTGTACCACATCTTCTTAGATATATAGATCTGTCTCTGATAAGATGAACCATACATTTAGAACATGATTTCTACAAATTTACATTTTTTTAAAACTTGTTAAAACTTTTAAAATGTGACCAAGACATATCATTCCATGAGCCTTTGTTCAAATTTGTTGTGACAAATAAAACAAATCTTGTTCCCTTATTATCTGTAAAATGTCCCATTTTTTAAAGCCACAAAACATTTTTTCAAAACTGAACTGTTAATTATAATGCCCTAACATAATCATTGATTATACCAATAACTGCATATCTACTTGTAAAAGGATTTATGTACAATTGCTAAAAAATCTATGAAATTTCCAGGGTTTGCACTTGTATAATCTATAAACCCTTTAAGTAGTTGGCTTGATCAATTTTCCAGATTTTATCACTTCTTTTTATATACACAAAACATAGTACATTGAGCACAACTTTCTATTCATTTACCTATCTAGAAATTTATAAATAAAATGTATACTCATATACTAAATTTTACAAAATGATTTGTATGCATATGTTGCTGTAATCATACTTGTCCAGAATATAATGCTGAGTTCACACGTAATTCGAATTCGATTCACATTAACTAATTTGAATTAGTTTAATTCGCATTCGAAACGTTTAACATCCAAATGTCAATTCTAATTCGAATTGGAATGCGCGTCAAATTCGCTTTACTGTCCTAACGACGTTAACTTTTAATTCAGAACAAAAACGTATTTCTAATGCGAATTAGTTAATTCGAATTAGCGAATCAATTCGAATTAAAAAAAAGAAGAGTGTGTGAACGCGATTAGCGATTTCACAATTCGAATTAAAGGTATGTGTGAACGAGGCATAACATGCATTGTGCATGGTGCATGAATCTGTTATCTGTTCTTAAAAAAAATACTGTGGAGTTATCTTCCTTACACATAACTGTAGTTTAATCAATTACAATTATATCTCTATTTCATAGTATTGCCTTGCAATGCCTAATACAATTTCATGCTTAATTTCAATGGTATAGCAAAATGATAGCAATCTTTACCCTTTAGTGCTCATAAGCACTTTGATTGTAATACATTTGCTTGTTTTAATCAACAAACTAGCTGTTTAATCTATCTCTGTCATCTTCCATTCAGAACAAAACTGGCTGCAGTTTAATGACAGTATACTGTACATGCTTATACAAACTTTGGATATATTTGAAACACAGTAAACCAGGACTTAATTACTATATAAATTATAAAACATGAAGTTTTATATTTGTTTTGGATACACAAATGGTGAAGACTAGTACAAGTATCAAATGAATCAGAATTTGCTAAAATATGAACAGTAAATTTGACTGAAGTTATTTTGTTATTTTTTATGGTATGAATATTTATTTTTTATTGTTCTATCCAGAATCTATATATTTATTGTTGAGTTGTGACTTGTTGAGTTGTGACATATTAATTATTGACCAATGTGATATGAAAGATATATCTATAAGAAATAAAGAACTGATTATATTATTGTTGTAATTATGGTTGAGATCTGTTTGATTCTTTTCATTCACTTGGTTTTACATTGCAGAACCAAAGAGCTGATATATGGAAAAAAAACACAACTTAGTTTACTGTTTACAAAACTTTGAATACAAGGAAAAAGTAAAAACACAAAAATACTGAACTCCGAGGAAAATTCAAAAAGAAAAATCAAAAGGCAAAATCAAAAGTCCAAACACATCAAACAAATGGATAACAACTGTCATATTCCTGACTTGGTACAGGCATTCTCTAATGTAGAAAAAACCAACTCAATTTTAAACTTTCATTATTTAAAAAATGCTATTAGAATATCATAAAATTCAATTGTTTTGAAAACATGTAAAAAGTGCTAATTGTTAAATATCTTTGAAAATAAGTTGGTTTACTTGGGGTCTGGATGGGGTTTACAGAAAACGGAAAAGGGGATAATGCAATTGGGTTATAAAAAACGAAGAATAACGGACAAAATGTGTATAGAAAAGATAAAAATGACTTGAAAGACTAAATAAAACAGAATTGTAGGACCCCCATTAAGGCCCTCTTTATCAATCAAAACTGATAAATCAATAAACAGACTGACAAAACCAATGCAACAATAACCAGAAAAGAAACTAAAAGAAAAAGAAGTCTTCAAAACACAACATAAAATCTAATAAAAAAGGAGAAACATAAACCCACCAATTGACTATAATAGAAATCTTCAAAGCTAATCACCTAGAACCACATCTTTCACTGTAAACAATCACTGAAGATGTTATCACAGCTGTATTGAAAAAATATAGTCTGCTTAAGGTGGCTAGGGCGTCTTAATTAAAATTGATAGAATTGTTTGACAAAATGAAGTTTTTATCATGCTTTTTTTTCAAAAATATATTAAAAAGTATGGATCACCATACTTTTTTCACACTACAGGTTGTGCAAATTGTCAGATTTTATATAGATTATGCATGGAAAATCAAATGTTGTGTTATAAAAAGAAAACATACTATCAGAACTTTGAGATAAAATGTGAGAAGATTGCTCTTTTAACATGCTTTCAGATTAAGGTATGATACAGTTAAAGGATCAGAGGCGGATTTAGAGGGGGGCCCAGGGGGCCCGGGCCCCCCCTTTTTGGGAAAAAAATTTGGTTGCTTATATAGGGAATCATTGAAGCGTGACTGGAGCGGGCCCCCTCTTAGGTCAGTCAGTGGGCCCCCACTTATGAACATTTCTGGATCCGCCACTGAGTATATGTCGGGTATATCCTTTCCCACACCAAGCTCATAATTGACAAGACATCAATTGGCCAAGATAGTTTCAGTCTTTAACAAAACAGCTAGAGGTATCTATGGCTAATAGGAAGTCGACAGCTGAGTGGTCTTAGTAATTTATCTTTATCATTGGCATGACAATAGTGAACCTAGGTAATGAGTTTGAGCCCTGAAAATGTTAAGTAAAGGCTGAATTCCACGAAATAGTGCATGTTGAAAGTGCCTTTAATCACCAATCAATCAACCGGAGTGCATTCGGCTCTGATTGTAATTGACTATGATTTTCTTTTTTCCTGCTGAATATAATTATCAAAGGTACCAGGATTACAATTAAGTACGCCAGACGCGCGTTTCGTCTACATAAGACTCATCTGTGACACTCATATCAAAATATTTATAAAGCCAAACAAGTACAAAATTGAAGAGCATTGAGGATCCAAAATTCCAAAAAGTTGTGCCTAATACAGCTAAGGTAATCTATGCCTGGGATAAGAAAACCTTATAGTTTTTCGAAAAATTCAAAGTTTTGTAAACAGGAAATTTATAAAAATGACCACATTATTGATATTCATGTCAACACCGAAATGTTGACTACTGGGCTGGTGATACTCTCGGGGACGAAACGTCCACCAGCAGTGGCATCGACCCAGTGGTGTAAATAATTATCAAAGGTACCTGAAGGCCGATGAATGTCGCCGGGCACGCCAGCAGAATTAAATGCAATGTTATGACTGATTGATATAATGAAAATCCTTTAAATCTAAGTACAATATTAAAGCTTAACACTTAAAATGAGACCAAGGTCAGGTGAACCCTGTTGGACGAAAATACACATTTGAAGACTACACCGACAAATATGGGCCACCAAATTCTTCTAGTAACTGACCTTATAACTATATTGCTGATGAATAAATCATGAATGTGAGGTCATGGTCAGCATATGGGTCAGATGAACTTTGCAATGATTCGAATGACCATATGTATTTCCCCGATCACAAATTATATGATGCAAATGCATTTCCCATGAAAATTAAGTAGTTAATTTTCAGGACAACTTCGCTAGAATGAAATATGCAGCTAACAATTCTTCAGTAAGTTCTATACAATTGATTTTTTCTGGGGAAAAAATATAGCTAGGGTTTGCTTCTTTAATTTTTATAAACAAAAATCAAATGTATAGAAACATTAGTTCACGATAAGTTAGACCAACATACATGCCTGATATAAAATAAGGTGATTAGGTGTGATTGCAACTTTAAAAGCGTCACTGATGATGAGTCTATGTACACGAAACGCGCGTCTGGCGTACTAAATTATAATCCTGGTACCTTTGATAACTTTTTAAACAAAAAATCAAATGACGTAGACAATGCTATAGACCAATTATTGTACATTTCAATTGCATTATCTGCGTAAACCCTAAAGTTATCACGAAAACTTGAGCAATTTTATAACCAAAATTAAGCCAACGTCGAAATCTTTCTGATGAACGTATTTACAAAATATTCTATTAAGTAAACATATACAATTGGAAAAGTATTACAACACTTCCATTGAAAACAATGTAAGATAACATGATTGTAGAATGTGTATAATTTTGGTTTTATCAATTGGTTTTAATCCGTTTATGGTTTAAAATTGAATTCATGGTATTAACTTACTTTTCATCCAATATTAATCCTACATGGATAGAACAGAGCTGCTGCACTGAACTTGATAGTTTTTCGCACTTTTCACAAAAAATGAAAATTTTGCAGGACTCATTTTTCCAAAACATTAGTTCTGCAATGAGCTCTAATGACAGTGGCGGATCCAGGGGGGGGGGGGTTCCGGGGGTGCGCACCCCCCCCTTTATTTTTGCCGATCAATGCATTTGTATCGGGACATGTTTTGCACCCCCCCTGCACCCCCCTTTTGCCCTGGGTTAGCACCCTTCCCTTCGAAAATTCCTGCATCCGCCCCTGAATGATGTGTCTCTGATATGTGGACGTTTCACGTCCGGCTATCCTGTCTGCAGTGGCGTAGCTTACATGTATGCTCAGATGCTCAAGCATCCACATCATTTTGACAAAAAAAAATAAATAATAATATATATATATATATAATTGCATATGTTGTGTCTGAATGTAAGGGTGAGGATATGTGAACATCGTGCAATCATTTCCAAAGCAGTATACGTGGTCTTTCCTTTAAGATCATTTATAGTTTATAATCGCAGAAAAGTGCTGTCAACTTTTTCTACGTAAAACGTCTACGTCTTAGCGCGTCGTCGGCAACGGCAAGCGCAGAGGATGATAATACGACCTGCAGACATGTTTGGTCTGAGATTGAACCAAGCGGAGCGATGACATAGCCACGTTACTAGTTAACAACGAACATATCATTGCCTGATATCGTTTCCTGTGACATTATTTACAAGTCTGTTCGGGCTTGGAACTTATATCCCAGGCTTCTGACATAAAAATCCCTCGTAATTTCCTGCTGGCAGTATTTCGAATGCAAATCCCGGAGATTCTGTTCCTTCTCCTTTTCTGTTCGGCTCTGCGGTGCATCAATGCTTTTTCATTTGCTATTGCAAGACATAAAAATAAGATGTAGTATGAAATGAAATGAAATGAAATTCATAACATGTTTAGAATGGGAACACCACAGACATTTATGTGTTTAGCTTCTAAACATTTTCCTAAACATGTTTAGGCTCTAAGCACAATTTTTACAGTGTATTGTATGAATATTGTAAAGTGCCTAGAAAATCAACCTAACAATGTTATATAGGTTACAGTACAATTTACAATTGATTGGTAAATAGAGATCAACTTAGGATTTCACTTACATAAACCAGCCAGAACCGGTCGAATTACTCGGGTGTGAAATAAAATAAAAAATATTTATAACTAAATCTTACTTTTTTTTCTTACTTTTAAAAAAAAATCTTAATTCGTGTAAAATTATCAGGGAAAATTTCGCTCAAATGTCCTGTCTGAAAACTCAGGTAAGGTTAATATCCCGGCGCTCAAATGTCCTATGAAGTCGGCGCTCAAATGACCCTATGTGCTTTTTTCTTTTTCGCTCAAATGTCCTATGCCCAAATACGACTGGTATTTATTATGGAGTGTGATTATTTCTGGGCTAATAAATACCCGTTTCAAACTTGGTACAATATTAATTTTATTTTCAAAAAAAGAGTTCAAAAGTCCCCGTAGTGCACATATTTTATCTATTCCAATATACATGGGCAGTTACTAAAAAAAAAGCATTTTCTTTCTTTTTTTTAAATTTAATATCTAAAGAGAAATAAACGCTTCAGGCCAAATGCAATGGTATACCGTATATCAATTATGATTTATATTTCCAGTGATATTTTTTGCCTTAAATTACTGGAGAATAAAGGCTTTTCCCCCCGGAGAAGAATCCCAATTTGAAAAAAAATGACTTAAAATTATTCCCAAAAAGACAACTTTTTTCTCAAACAGTGCAGTCAAGTAGTCATTGTGCATGAATACAAACGGAAAAACATGCCTAAAATGACTATATGTGCAGATTTGAAGGTCTATTTATGTATCATCACTGACAATAAGGGCTCTTATTTCAAATGAGGGTTTACCTCTTGAAAGGGGATCTACTAATTGAAGTTCCAGTCAAATTCATGGTTTATTATAAATTTCCCAATTTGATACAAATGACGCATATTTTCCCAATAAAAAAGGGTAGAGGTAATTTTGAAAAAAGCCAACAATATCACTAATTTCAAAGGGGGCATAGTTGGTTAAATGATTTGATCAGGACTTAATTTCGCGAGTTTCAAAGACATTGCTGATGATATAAATTTCACAAAAATCTGGCAACACATGACGGACGCCCGGCATTTCTGTCCCCTGCAACGCGTTAAGACAAGTAATAAAAAAATCCTATGTGGAGGCTCAAATTCCGGGAAATGGGCAGCCTATATTTTGAAGTTCCATATACAAAAGGGCCTTTGTAATGGGTTCATTTTGAGATTTCATATTTCAATTGGATGTGAAACTTTACAGACCGGTGTCTGTCGTTTGGCCTTCATTTTACTCCGACTGCATTGTTGTTGCTGGTACGGACTATTAGGTCGTGCTGTTAGCATGGCTGTTTGTATTGCCTCTTTCGAATCTGCGTTGATGACGGGCGATGTGTGTGGTGGTGTGCGCAGTAGGTCTGGGTCGTTGATGTCAAACTCTTCATCGAAGTCGATACTACGCGCTTGCCTCTGTCATTTGTGGAGGTGTAGAATACCAGGCGATGGCAGGCCTTTTTGGGGTTGTAAGGACTGGTGACAATACCCTTATTATGATGTGTCTCTCTATTCTTAGTTTGCTGTAAATGAAATTTAAGCCTCAATTACAAATTCAATTTTAAATCACAAACGGATTAAAAGTATTTGGTAAAACCCAAATTATACACATTCTACAATCATGTCATTTTGCAGTTTTCAAAGTAAGTGTTGCAATACATTTTTCCAGGTTTATAGATTAATCTATAGAACATGTGATCAAAGAACGAATTCGCAGGATTTGCACTGAAAAATTGCTATTCCATGCATTAACCTTTTCCCTTTCTTTTTTTAACAAATGCATTTTCACGGTATGCATCTTAGAAACCCAATCCTCACAAACCTATGGCATATATAGTAACGTTAGTGCAACAGTCCCAGCCCAACCACAGAAATATTTTTATTTTTTTTTTTAAATAATCTTACAAAAAACTTAGATTTTACTGGTAAATTCAATTAAACCGAAAAAATTTAATTTAGAATGATAAGGGTGTATAAATTATAAGGGAGGACAATTTGATATTTGGTAATGAAAACTCTGGTTTCGTAATGGCCAGCAAAAGATGGAGATGAAAATTTTCCATAACAAAATGCAGATGATGGTGTTGTACTTTTTATAGATAAATACCGATAATATTTAAGCCATTTGGAAAAGTTGATTGAAACTTCAACTTTCCATCTTATAGAAAAACAAAAATACAAATATATGGGTAATGCCTGAGAATTGAGAATAGAAATGGGGAATGTGGAAATGGGTCTTCAACACAGCGAGAATGTCCCACACGGAGGCGAGCTTTAAATGGGCACTAAACAAAAATGTGTACTATGTGATGTCATATCAAACTTCAAAACATATAAATGAACTAAAATTTAAATTAATACAAGACTAATAAATCAGAGTGTCTTGCCTTGGAACATGCACAGCAATGCGGCGGGGTAAAACATGTCAGTTAGATTTCAACCATCTCCTATACCTCTACCCTATGTAGAATAAACATACACACAGCAATGCGCATAGTAAAACTCAATTAAGAAAAAGAAAGAAACTAAGAAAAACAACCAGAATGCACAATGATCTAACACTGATTGAATCATTATTTGAAAATCAAGCACACTCATTTCCGTTAGAGATTAAGTTTAATATGATCTTCTCTAATAAATCAGAGTGTCTTGCCTTGGAACATGCACAGCAATGCGGCGGCGGGGTAAAACATGTCAGTTAGATTTCAACCATCCCCTATACCTCTACCCTATGTAGAATAAACATACACACAGCAATGCGCATAGTAAAACTCAATTTAGAAGAAGTCCGCTTCCAATGTCAGAAAAGTAAAAGAAAAAGAAAGAAACTAAGAAAAACAGCAAGGATGCATAATCTAACACTGATTGAATCATTATTTGAAAATCAAGCACAATCATTTCCGTTAGGGATTAAGTTTAATATGATCTTAAACATGACATTGTAAAAAAAAATGATTTTCAGTTGTTACACAATAACTATTTTACATCCCTGCCGATTTTATTTGTAATATATAGTCGAAAATGGAAAGAGAAATAAAGCAATACAAACAAGAAAGCAATTGAATCAAGCCAAATCCTTTATTCTAATCCTGTATTTTTATTTAGAAAGTAAAAATGGACCCTTAAAGTTCTGTGTATAGATTACAGATTGTTAAATGACTTCACATGGAAAGATAGACACCCTGTTCCCAGAATTGATGACGCAATAGGTCCCTATTTGGAGAACAAAAATTTAAACTACGTCGTCATGAAACTTCTTTTATAACAGGAAAGGAACTGGTTGATTTTGGCATTTTAAGGCTTTGTACGTTGGACTTTGTTTCTCAATTTCAAATTTTACCGGGTTTTTAGACAAGGTTTCACATGGATAGCATTTGATTTAGCTTAGTTTATTTAGATTGGGTTTTTTTTTAAACATTGTATGAACATGCAAAAATTTCAAAATTAAAGACTTGTATTTTATTGTTTAATAAAGCTATACTTAAATTCAATCACGCTAAGTATACTGTCATTACAAACATATTAGGCCACTATATTTAAGAAAAAAAATCATCGAAACGTATTTCTTTAAAAAAAAAATCCTGTCAGCCTGTAATTCAGTGGTTGTCGTTTGTTTATGTGTTACATATTTGTTTTTCGTTCATTTTCTTTTTATATAAATAAGGCCGTTAGTTTTCTCGTTTGAATTATTTAACATTGTCTTATCTTTTATAGCTGACTATGCGGTATGGTCTTTGCTCATTGTTGAAGGCCGTATGGTGACCTATAGTTGTTAATGTCTGTGTCATTTTGGTCTCTTGTGGACATTTGTCTCATTGGCAACCATACCACATCTTCTTTTTTATACATCTAGATGCAAACTCCTCAAACAATAAGAGAATTACAGAAAACCTATACTGGGTTTGTGTAAAAGACAAAACAAAGATGCATCTAAGGGAGCTACCATTTGATTTTTATGGGGGGCTAGGATGAAAAATTTTGTCCTGCCTTTTTTTTTAGCTGTAATCTCTGTCCTGCCTTTTTATTTTTCACTCTAATCGGTCCTGCCTTTTTTTTTTTAGTTTATCCTGACTTTTTTTTACCTAAATTGTCGTCCTGACTTTTTTTTTTTTGCAAGTGTCACATCCTGCCTTTTTTTTTACTCAAAACTCCTGTCCTGCCTATTTTTTTCAAATTTCATCCTAGCCCCCCATAAAAATCAAATGGTAGCTCCCTAACAAGATAATTTTAACTTTCATATTATCAACTTCCAATTTCTTTACAACTATATTTCCCCATCTATTATATGGTGGTTACATATTGCTGTTCAAACGTCATGTTCAACCTTTTTGGACTTCATTGACAGTGGTGTTTCCTTACCCAAACAAAAACAGCCTCAACAGAATTCAGGTTGGATATTGTGTTATGTTTTATCTTGTGTGGGTCAAATTCTTTTCTATATGTATGTGAAAGTAAAGAAGATCTATCAACTAGTTCAACCTAATCTTGAATTCTATCCTAATTCTATCCTTTTTTTTTGGAAATTTTTAGATATTATAATGTGACGTCATTTTGTGCGTTGATGTCGTCAGCTAACTCGGCTGTGATTTTTATGAGCTGGTTTAAATTGTTTTATGTATACGTTTTTATTCTGTAGTTAGTCACCACTTCAGTGTTATGATGTATATCTATTATATAGTCATTTCTATAAGTTTACTATTTGCAAAAAGTATGAATTATTCTAAATACTTGGATGTTCTTATCCCAGGCAAATAACCTTGGCCGTATTAGACACAACTTTTTGAAGCTTTTGGTACTCAATGCTCTAAGGCTTTGTACTTGTTTTGGCTTTCATTTTTTTTAATCTGGGCATCACTGATTGGTCTTGTGTGGGCGAAACGCGCGTCTGGCGTATTAAATTGTAAACCTGCTACTTTTTGATAGCTATTATTTGTGTGTTTCTCTGTCCTTTATGTTCTCCCATTTATTTGTATTGTAGTCATGTCATGTAATGTTGTCATTTTAATTATATTTAACATTGCCATAACAGCAGGAGGTTTGGCTAGCTACAAAACCCGGTTCAACCCACCATTTTTTTCTTAAAATGTCCTGTACCAAGTCCGGAAATTGACCATTGGTACATTATAGTTCGTTTCTGTGTGTGTTACTTTTTAGTGTAGTGTTTCTGTTGTCTCGTAGTTCTCCTCTTATATTTGATGTGTTTCCCTCAGTTTTAGTTTGTAACCCGGATTTGTTTTTTTTCTCAATCGATTTATGAATTTCAAACAGCGGTATACTACTGTTGCCTTTATTTATGCGTAATCCATATCCAGCTTAAAGGTTAAATTGAATGTCACATGAATACGTATTCAATGAGGTCGAATTATTCACTTGCAAGAAAATATTTCGTCAGCGATTTTTCTTGTATAATTTTGACAATTTTGACACGTTTAGAATTTCCTTATTATTTGATGGAATAGAAAATCCTAGTTTGTCGTAATTTGAATTGTCGATTATACATGTGGTTGTTTTGTTGGTGTGTTTCGTTTTTGTTAACTCTATAGTCCGTCGGAAATGAATAACAGTATAATAAAATTTTACAATCCAAACAATTTAGGCCCGTTTTACTGAGATGATAGAGGTTCCGTACTGGAAAGTTATTGTAAATCAATACACGAGACTGGATACATGAACGTTCACATACTTTATTTTTCCATCTAACATATATACAAGCACAGTTCATAAAGCATATTTACAAAACAGTAAGCATGGCAACATATATTAACCCGCCGCTGCTCGTAGATCGAGAGCGGGGCGAACCGGTGCGTCACATGGTTCTCTCTATTTCTTTCTATCCTTTTTCGTTTAAAAAGTCACCTTTATAAAACATGATCATAGAAACGTTTTTGACCAAATGAAAATAGAAAAGGGTACTTATAAACAAAAAGTTTCTAAATAATGAAATATAGCAAAAACAGATTAAATTAAGACTTAGTGTTAATTGACATTATTCACTCTATATACAGTTTAGGTGTTGACAAATAAATTACATTGATGACCATTGTTGTCAAAAAGTATTCTCACGACATAATCTTAATCTTAATCCATAAATATTTCATAGTAACGCTAAAACGACTAATACATGTCTTTTATAAAATTATTGAAAAAAAGTTCAAAATCTTGTTTTCTGAATAAAATGCACTTCTAGCATAATAAAAATATTGAAACTGAATTACTCATAAGAAATATTGACTTTTGATACCAAACATGACTTAAAAATAATCAAATGCAAAATTCCACAATTTCATGCATTTTTACAACATGACAACTCTTCCAACATCCCTCTAGCTTCGGACCCCGAAGCTGTATAAATTTTGACATCAACAGTTATACATATATATGACATGAATATCTCTAAATTTTCAGAATTTTGCGTATTATTTTTGAAAAAAATATATATCATTCGGACGAACCTCTACTTCGTAAACGTAAGTGAGAGCCATTTACACGAAAATAAAAACCAAGTAATATACAACAATAAAACATCGTCTATTTAATGCTAGTTTCTGGTCCGTTGAGGTTCGAAATTCATCTAAGACAGGCCCCTTATAACCTCCTTAAAATTTCAACCCGGACAGAATACCGGTTGCACTTTCAATAGAACAATATCTTGGTCAAGGTTATCAGAATGCCTTCCTTAGCTTTGGATAACCTGTCAAGTGCCCTAATTAGCTTTGTGACAAATACCAACGATATCCAGTTTTTTTGTTTTTGTAAATTACAAGGTGCGTGATCATGGGTTTTAAATCGCTCGTCTCCATGAATTTTAAAAAAATAAAAAAATATAAGTTGCTTTCACAATTCTGTTGATTTTGACTGAGCTTTAAAAATTCTTGTAGTTGTCCAGACTACGTTTAGCACTATAAACATCAAGAAAAAGAAACAATAGACCGGCTATTGGACTTAAACTAGATACGAAATTGGTCAATCAAAAGCAATAAAATATGTAAATATTGAAACATGAAAATAATAAAGCAAATGTTATATAAATTCAAACTGAAGTTGAATACAAGAGTTAGTAATTGCAAAATAGTATCTCATTTCACAATTGGCATCGAACCGTCTTTTCTGCATACGGTACATCACATCCATGGTAGAAATCCACCATACAGCGAATACAAGTGGTCACATCCACTTTAGCATATAATAACAATATGCAAATCTTAAGTTGTTCATGGTCGTTGTCGAGGAATGTCATGTCGTTTCGATATTCTTCATGGGTCGCTGTTCGTTGTTCATGGCTGGTTAATCAAGAGGTATGGGTATGTCCATATGTTCACAATAATGATTTCGGAAACAAGTTTCGAATAACTGGAATAAAGTTCTTCAATGGGGACACTCAGCTTGGCAGCGAAAGGTTACACAGGATCGGCACTCGTCCTCCGCCATTTGACACGTTTAGAATTTCCTTATTATTTGATGGAATAGAAAATCCTAGTTTGTCGTAATTTGAATTGTCGATTATACATGTGGTTGTTTTGTTGGTGTGTTTCGTTTTTGTTAACTCTATAGTCCGTCGGAAATGAATAACAGTATAATAAAATTTTACAATCCAAACAATTTAGGCCCGTTTTACTGAGATGATAGAGGTTCCGTACTGGAAAGTTATTGTAAATCAATACACGAGACTGGATACATGAACGTTCACATACTTTATTTTTCCATCTAACATATATACAAGCACAGTTCATAAAGCATATTTACAAAACAGTAAGCATGGCAACATATATTAACCCGCCGCTGCTCGTAGATCGAGAGCGGGGCGAACCGGTGCGTCACATGGTTCTCTCTATTTCTTTCTATCCTTTTTCGTTTAAAAAGTCACCTTTATAAAACATGATCATAGAAACGTTTTTGACCAAATGAAAATAGAAAAGGGTACTTATAAACAAAAAGTTTCTAAATAATGAAATATAGCAAAAACAGATTAAATTAAGACTTAGTGTTAATTGACATTATTCACTCTATATACAGTTTAGGTGTTGACAAATAAATTACATTGATGACCATTGTTGTCAAAAAGTATTCTCACGACATAATCTTAATCTTAATCCATAAATATTTCATAGTAACGCTAAAACGACTAATACATGTCTTTTATAAAATTATTGAAAAAAAGTTCAAAATCTTGTTTTCTGAATAAAATGCACTTCTAGCATAATAAAAATATTGAAACTGAATTATTCATAAGAAATATTGACTTTTGATACCAAACATGACTTTAAAATAATCAAATGCAAAATTCCACAATTTCATGCATTTTTACAACATGACAACTCTTCCAACATCCCTCTAGCTTCGGACCCCGAAGCTGTATAAATTTTGACATCAACAGTTATACATATATATGACATGAATATCTCTAAATTTTCAGAATTTTGCGTATTATTTTTGAAAAAAATATATATCATTCGGACGAACCTCTACTTCGTAAACGTAAGTGAGAGCCATTTACACGAAAATAAAAACCAAGTAATATACAACAATAAAACATCGTCTATTTAATGCTAGTTTCTGGTCCGTTGAGGTTCGAAATTCATCTAAGACAGGCCCCTTATAACCTCCTTAAAATTTCAACCCGGACAGAATACCGGTTGCACTTTCAATAGAACAATATCTTGGTCAAGGTTATCAGAATGCCTTCCTTAGCTTTGGATAACCTGTCAAGTGCCCTAATTAGCTTTGTGACAAATACCAACGATATCCAGTTTTTTTGTTTTTGTAAATTACAAGGTGCGTGATCATGGGTTTTAAATCGCTCGTCTTCATGAATTTTAAAAAAATAAAAAAATATAAGTTGCTTTCACAATTCTGTTGATTTTGACTGAGCTTTAAAAATTCTTGTAGTTGTCCAGACTACGTTTAGCACTATAAACATCAAGAAAAAGAAACAATAGACCGGCTATTGGACTTAAACTAGATACGAAATTGGTCAATCAAAAGCAATAAAATATGTAAATATTGAAACATGAAAATAATAAAGCAAATGTTATATAAATTCAAACTGAAGTTGAATACAAGAGTTAGTAATTGCAAAATAGTATCTCATTTCACAATTGGCATCGAACCGTCTTTTCTGCATACGGTACATCACATCCATGGTAGAAATCCACCATACAGCGAATACAAGTGGTCACATCCACTTTAGCATATAATAACAATATGCAAATCTTAAGTTGTTCATGGTCGTTGTCGAGGAATGTCATGTCGTTTCGATATTCTTCATGGGTCGCTGTTCGTTGTTCATGGCTGGTTAATCAAGAGGTATGGGTATGTCCATATGTTCACAATAATGATTTCGGAAACAAGTTTCGAATAACTGGAATAAAGTTCTTCAATGGGGACACTCAGCTTGGCAGCGAAAGGTTACACAGGATCGGCACTCGTCCTCCGCCATTTGACACGTTTAGAATTTCCTTATTATTTGATGGAATAGAAAATCCTAGTTTGTCGTAATTTGAATTGTCGATTATACATGTGGTTGTTTTGTTGGTGTGTTTCGTTTTTGTTAACTCTATAGTCCGTCGGAAATGAATAACAGTATAATAAAATTTTACAATCCAAACAATTTAGGCCCGTTTTACTGAGATGATAGAGGTTCCGTACTGGAAAGTTATTGTAAATCAATACACGAGACTGGATACATGAACGTTCACATACTTTATTTTTCCATCTAACATATATACAAGCACAGTTCATAAAGCATATTTACAAAACAGTAAGCATGGCAACATATATTAACCCGCCGCTGCTCGTAGATCGAGAGCGGGGCGAACCGGTGCGTCACATGGTTCTCTCTATTTCTTTCTATCCTTTTTCGTTTAAAAAGTCACCTTTATAAAACATGATCATAGAAACGTTTTTGACCAAATGAAAATAGAAAAGGGTACTTATAAACAAAAAGTTTCTAAATAATGAAATATAGCAAAAACAGATTAAATTAAGACTTAGTGTTAATTGACATTATTCACTCTATATACAGTTTAGGTGTTGACAAATAAATTACATTGATGACCATTGTTGTCAAAAAGTATTCTCACGACATAATCTTAATCTTAATCCATAAATATTTCATAGTAACGCTAAAACGACTAATACATGTCTTTTATAAAATTATTGAAAAAAAGTTCAAAATCTTGTTTTCTGAATAAAATGCACTTCTAGCATAATAAAAATATTGAAACTGAATTATTCATAAGAAATATTGACTTTTGATACCAAACATGACTTTAAAATAATCAAATGCAAAATTCCACAATTTCATGCATTTTTACAACATGACAACTCTTCCAACATCCCTCTAGCTTCGGACCCCGAAGCTGTATAAATTTTGACATCAACAGTTATACATATATATGACATGAATATCTCTAAATTTTCAGAATTTTGCGTATTATTTTTGAAAAAAATATATATCATTCGGACGAACCTCTACTTCGTAAACGTAAGTGAGAGCCATTTACACGAAAATAAAAACCAAGTAATATACAACAATAAAACATCGTCTATTTAATGCTAGTTTCTGGTCCGTTGAGGTTCGAAATTCATCTAAGACAGGCCCCTTATAACCTCCTTAAAATTTCAACCCGGACAGAATACCGGTTGCACTTTCAATAGAACAATATCTTGGTCAAGGTTATCAGAATGCCTTCCTTAGCTTTGGATAACCTGTCAAGTGCCCTAATTAGCTTTGTGACAAATACCAACGATATCCAGTTTTTTTGTTTTTGTAAATTACAAGGTGCGTGATCATGGGTTTTAAATCGCTCGTCTTCATGAATTTTAAAAAAATAAAAAAATATAAGTTGCTTTCACAATTCTGTTGATTTTGACTGAGCTTTAAAAATTCTTGTAGTTGTCCAGACTACGTTTAGCACTATAAACATCAAGAAAAAGAAACAATAGACCGGCTATTGGACTTAAACTAGATACGAAATTGGTCAATCAAAAGCAATAAAATATGTAAATATTGAAACATGAAAATAATAAAGCAAATGTTATATAAATTCAAACTGAAGTTGAATACAAGAGTTAGTAATTGCAAAATAGTATCTCATTTCACAATTGGCATCGAACCGTCTTTTCTGCATACGGTACATCACATCCATGGTAGAAATCCACCATACAGCGAATACAAGTGGTCACATCCACTTTAGCATATAATAACAATATGCAAATCTTAAGTTGTTCATGGTCGTTGTCGAGGAATGTCATGTCGTTTCGATATTCTTCATGGGTCGCTGTTCGTTGTTCATGGCTGGTTAATCAAGAGGTATGGGTATGTCCATATGTTCACAATAATGATTTCGGAAACAAGTTTCGAATAACTGGAATAAAGTTCTTCAATGGGGACACTCAGCTTGGCAGCGAAAGGTTACACAGGATCGGCACTCGTCCTCCGCCATTTGACACGTTTAGAATTTCCTTATTATTTGATGGAATAGAAAATCCTAGTTTGTCGTAATTTGAATTGTCGATTATACATGTGGTTGTTTTGTTGGTGTGTTTCGTTTTTGTTAACTCTATAGTCCGTCGGAAATGAATAACAGTATAATAAAATTTTACAATCCAAACAATTTAGGCCCGTTTTACTGAGATGATAGAGGTTCCGTACTGGAAAGTTATTGTAAATCAATACACGAGACTGGATACATGAACGTTCACATACTTTATTTTTCCATCTAACATATATACAAGCACAGTTCATAAAGCATATTTACAAAACAGTAAGCATGGCAACATATATTAACCCGCCGCTGCTCGTAGATCGAGAGCGGGGCGAACCGGTGCGTCACATGGTTCTCTCTATTTCTTTCTATCCTTTTTCGTTTAAAAAGTCACCTTTATAAAACATGATCATAGAAACGTTTTTGACCAAATGAAAATAGAAAAGGGTACTTATAAACAAAAAGTTTCTAAATAATGAAATATAGCAAAAACAGATTAAATTAAGACTTAGTGTTAATTGACATTATTCACTCTATATACAGTTTAGGTGTTGACAAATAAATTACATTGATGACCATTGTTGTCAAAAAGTATTCTCACGACATAATCTTAATCTTAATCCATAAATATTTCATAGTAACGCTAAAACGACTAATACATGTCTTTTATAAAATTATTGAAAAAAAGTTCAAAATCTTGTTTTCTGAATAAAATGCACTTCTAGCATAATAAAAATATTGAAACTGAATTACTCATAAGAAATATTGACTTTTGATACCAAACATGACTTAAAAATAATCAAATGCAAAATTCCACAATTTCATGCATTTTTACAACATGACAATTTGAACCAAACTGGCTGCTAAAAGCGAATTGTTATTTCACTATTTCACTTTCATTGATAATGGAACAAATTAAAATCATATAATTATAATTTTGTTTATATCTTGTAAATTATAATCCTGTAAGGCTTAAGCAGCATCTTTATTTATATTCTTGTTTTAGCAGTGCATGTAATAATCCTTTATCTATTAATAATCGAACTGTAAAGTATAGGAGTACAAGGGGAAAGGCTGCAGATTTCCATATGTTTAGCATCGAAACAAGAGAGGGGACATTATCCTCAACATAATCATTTTATACATAAAGTACCTTATTCATCTAATAAAATTGAGGATTGAAATGGGGAATGTATCAAACAGACAACAACCCGACCATAGAGCAGACAGCAGCCACAGGCCACCAATGGGTCTTCAATGCAGCGAGAAACTCCCGCACCGGGAGGCGTCCTTTAGCTGGTCCCAAAACAACTATGTATACTAGTTCAGTTATAATAGACGTCATACTCAACTCCGAATTATACACAAGAAACTAAAATTAAAAATCATACACGACTAACAGGCCAGAGGTTCCTGACTTTGGAAAGGCGCAAAAATGCGGCGCTTTTTCTTATTTAAAGCTAAACAATTCAGTTGGGGTTTTTTGGGCTGACATTTGGTCGTTTTACGTTCCGTGGTAACATAAACGGTGCCAATTTGTCTGCACCAGATTGACATTCCAACCATTAATATATGTCTCTGTAGTGATGCTATTAACCAAAAAGGGCAAAAAAAGTATAATCAACGCCAGGTAAGGAATCAGAGCTCTGCATGAGGAAGATATTTTATTTAATTTAAAATAATTCGCAAAATTCATGTCTTGCTTTTTTAATAGAGCTCCTAGTTTTTACGTTTTCTGCGTTTGCTGACAATGCAGGGGCGGATCCAACAGTTTTAAAGGGGGGGTCCCAACCCAGGATAAAGGGGAGGGGGTTCCAACCGTGGCCAGATGTCCTAATTCAAATGCATTGATCGTCAAAAAAAGGGGGGTTCCAACCACCGGAAACCACACACCCCCTTGATCCGCAACTGCAATAAAGTTAAACTCATTATTTACCAATCTACATCACACTTTTACAGTCACAGCAAAACTGAGTTGATTTAAGTTTCAAGATTCCGCGGAGCAGCCCAGTTTTTCTCAACTCTTCTCTTTTTTTGTCAGTTACTATTTTTCTCTATACCATGATATCTGGTGTCCGAACACCAATTCAAAATCTCTATCGATTCGTCCGAATTTTGCAATTTTCACAGCTTTCTACATATTTAACCTTAAGTTTAATTTACAGATAAACGAGGTATCACCTGCCAATTTTAAATCCATGTTTAAAGTCCGGCAAGAAAGAACTTCCCTTTGGAAGATAAGTACTCCTAAAATTAACCCCTAGCTTTCTGGGGATTTTAAATTAGTATAATATGGCGCTTAGTAATGATCATTAATTAAGTCCTCAATTTTAAATGCAAGCTCATAGACAAGTACATTTTGGCTTAAAAGAGTATAAATATATTTCTCTTTCACCATAACTTTCTTTTCTGCCAATTTGTTGGTTAGTTTAAGTAAACAATAACATTAAAAGAGCTATTTTTTGTCCGGCAGAGTACGTTCTAAATTTTGGGGTCAATTCAGTGGTCTGACACCTATAGTATCTGAGAAGGGAATGAGAACGTAACGGTTCACCTATATATATAATTGATTTACTTGTAAAACGATTGTACATAAAACATACATGTCCACCTTTACTAAATCTATTGGATGTTGAATGTGTACTTATTGTTAGTTTAATTTGGATGGCTTTTTTGCATATTTTTTTTTTTGCGAAATCTATCATATATATATATTCGGTATCAGGTCCGTTCGCGCCCAATATACTTTCGCACCCTACACGTTCGCACCTCGCACGTTCGCACCCAAGGTCCGTTCGCACTCTACACGTTCGCGCCCAATTTTAATTCAAATGCCAGTTGAATAATTGGAAAATCATGATTGTTGTTTTTAATTGCTGTCGTGTAAATACTGAATGTATTTATAGCTTGGTATCACTATGAGTAAAAATTTGCATATTTCAGATCATTTAAAATGAAAAACACAAAAGATAATTGTTTTTAACAGCTTGGTCCTAATTTGATCTGAAACAATGAAACAATAAAATATAGCAATACACTATTATAACCAAAACATGATAACATTTATTCAACACACACAAAAAAACGTAGTCAGAATCTCACTTCATTTTGAAACAAGTCAATGAAACAAAGTTATAGCAATTAATACACTAACCAAAAAATGATTAAGAGTTATTCAACACAAAATAAAACGTTGACAGAATCCCACTTTATATTTAGAAAGGAATATATTTTTTACGACTACAGTAACGAATCGAGTGTCACAGGCATGATAAGCAAGCTTAACTGGATACCTCTCTACCAACAAAGAGTGAACATCAGATTATGCCTATTTTACAAATTTGTAAATGGACTAGTAGAAATTCCAACAGATACTTACCTCATTCCACTAAATAGAACATCAAGACACTACAATACCGTGGCATACACCATCTTCAGCCCAAGACATGATTACTACAAATTATCATTCTTTCCAAGAACAGTAATAGCCTGGGATAAATTACCGGAATCGACAGTGAAAGCTCCCACTATCGAAGCTTTCAAGACACTGGAAGTGGTTACCTAGATGATGGAATGTTTTTATCCTGCACCAACTGTACAGCATCATGGCAGCGTATTTTCTTTTTTGATCTTTGATCTTTTATTGTAAATAGACATTACCAACACCTACGTAACGCCAGTGGCGTAGCTAGGCCATTTTTAAGTGTACGCCCGAACCTCGGCAAGAGGTCTGAGGGCCCCATCGTGTCCAGGTCATAGCACCTGTTGTTAGTGGGTTCGAGGGGCAAAGCCCCTCTGAAGTGAACGAGTTATCAAGAATGAGATACCATTTCTGTCAATAAAAACTCACCAATAGCAACATACTTTAGAGTCTGTTTTGTTTATCTTTTATGTTTAATTTATTCATTGTGTTGATTTGGTTTTATAGAAAATGTCCATACCAGTTACTCTAAATATGTTTAAAAGGAGCCACGGGGTAAAGCAATCACTCAATCAAGACCCCTTTTCATGTGCAAATTTCGTTAATGGACATGAAATAATTAATTTTGATCGTTTTCGGATGTCTTATGAAAATTCGTAACTTTAGGTTTCCGTAGAACCCTAGATCTCGCCTGGGCCTATGATTGCTTCCGCAAAAAATAATCCATTTATCAGTCCATTCCAGGATTTAAGAATATTAAACATTTTCTTTAGATATTTTTTCATGATCTTCTTCTGCCAAAGTTTCATGGCAATCTATGAAGGTTTAAAAAATTATCATTTAAAGTATTAAACAGACCGTCTGTTAGTTGCGAAAAGATTAGTCCGTAAACTGAAATGTTAAAACAAAAACACTTTTAAAATTTTGGTTCAGACATTAATCATAAAAAAGCTTCTGCTAAGTTTCATAAAATTCGATGAAGGTTAGACAATGTAATTGATGTGTAACAAAAAACCCTAGACTGTATCTACTTGTTAACTGCAAAAAGAAATTCCTTTCATCAGTAAATACGGTAAAATTAAATATATATCCAACGTTCGTAAAATTTCATGAATAGTTGACAGTCATTGATATCTAAAAAAACTTTTCACAACATGCTGAACCAAGATGTTGACGCTGCCGACGGAATTTAGGATTGCTATGTCTCGCTTTCGAGACTAAAAAGTTGCAGACTCGACAAAAATGCAAATCTCAACAGATAATGAATAGCTTTAAACAAAGGGAAAGTAATTAGAATTCACAGTAGATTCAGACTTTGACAGAAAATGAACAAATGTATAATACGATACCTTTTGTTTGAAAAGTAAATTTCGTCACTTTTATTTGCAATTATACAAGCCATTGAAGAAAGATATACAAGGCTTATAATATGATTTTAACCAGTTCCTCTTAATGTATTGAGATGAAAATATTCTTTTTACCAAAATTCAAGTGTACGCCCGGGCGTTTTGACGTAAACGTAGCTACGCGACTGAACTCACAAGTATTGAGTACTCATTATTGAGTTTAACTACTATATCTAAGAAGAAGAAGAAGAAAAGTAACCTGGTTAATCCGCTCAGATCACAGGCACTTGATCATGGATCAACTCATTTTCTACTCACTTTTGAAATTTATCCTTTTTTTTTAGGTATAATTTTGAATAAAACAATTCTACTTTTTCTAGTATAAATAAGAAATTCACAAAATAAACATGTCTCAATAAAAGGGGTCAAAATATATTGGACGAAGCCTTAATTACTAGGCCTAATGTGGCGAACAAAAAAAGGACCGAAAAAACACTATTTTCCCGCTCTTACTGGTCCTGCTAGCGCTATTGTTACGAACAGTAGTAGATTCGTAATAAAGAAACCAGTAGCGTATGTCGTCTGCTAAGTGTCATTTAGATCATACAGCCACTGACAATTTTGTAGCCTAGGCTTCATTTTTGTAAAGATTAAGAAGTAATGTATGCACTTTCACTGTTAAAAAAACGAAACGGGTATTTGTAGACAAAATAATGTAACTACGAGCCATTTTACATGTAAAACTTGTTGAAAATGCACAGATATTATCGGAACTCCGAGAAAAATTCAAAACGGAAATTCCCTAATCAAATGGCAAAATCAAAAGCTCAAACACACCAAACGAATAGATAACAACAACATGTTACAACAAAAGGGATAGTCACACTCCGAAATCAAAAACAAAGCGACTAATGAAAAAAACCCAAAAAAAACCACACAACTCAACTGTGGTATCAAGCCTCAACTGTAAGTAAAAGTCTAAAAGATAGTGTCAAAACTTAACTATATATGATGAAGACTTTATAACTTTATAAATAGACGAAAAGAAATTTGGATAAATATTGTCTACCAAAGGCACAAGAAATGATGAACAGTAAAACAACAAAAGAGATCCAGAAAAGGACTGTAAAAAAAGGCAATAAACATGCATAATTTGGGAAAAACGGTGGTTATCAGAGAAAGAAAATAAAACCACTATCCTACAGCTTATAGATTTTTTTTTGAAAATGGGTAAGCCAATTTCAGGGTTTATGTGTTTTCAGAACGTTAAATACATGATTATCCATACTCTTCCAATAAGCTTTTAAATGGTTAATAGGCTGACAGTCTGCACGGTTAGCCACTAGTCCGATGCCCCGGACTAGTAAAATTTCATTCGGACTTGCAAGGATTTGTATAGTTAGTTACTATACAAATCCTTGGGACTAGTAAGTTTCTGCAAAACTTTGGTTGGACCAATAAGAAAAATGTCAGAATATTGGTCTTCGGACTAGTAGTTGAAAAAGTTTTTGGTGCAGACTGGGCTGATATTTAATTGAAGAAAACGTATACACCATTGATGGCACTGAATTAAGGTACTTTTTATTTCAACATATTAAATCAATATATAACAGTGGTACCTTTCAAAGTTAACATTACTATTTCATATATATGATAAAAACAATACACACACTTTTGTTCCGTAATTATTTCGGATAAAATAATTATATGCAGTGGCGGATCCAGAAATTTTCATAAGTGGGGGCCCACTGACTGACCTAAGAGGGGGCCCGCTCCAGTCACGCTTCAGTGATTCCCTATATAAGCAACAAAATTTCCCAAAAAGGGGGGGCACGGCTAAATCCGCCTCTGATATTCTTATATACACATAAACCTACTGGCATTTTATCATGATCTATTTTAGAGATTTTAAAGACAACATGGCTTCATTTCAAGTTTACTTTTATTATGAACACAATCATAATAATAAAAGTAATAAATGATGTACGTGTCTCTTATTACAATATGATGGATTATAAAAAAACAAGCAGCTTAATAAACATCTTTTAAAATCCTTAAAAAAAACCAAAGTTGATTCTCTCTGAAAATTTCTCAATTTAAGATTTGTCCTTTGACAGATACATGATAAGTTTGGCTAGGGGCGATTCTAATCCTACAAATCTCATTTAAACACCCTCCTCGGTCGCATTTATATCATGCGCCTGTTCCAAGTCCGGAGTATTTTGGTCATTGGTGAAGCATTTAATTTTTATAAGCTTTGGAAGAGGAATACCAACGATAAAAGAAGCGTTTTTAATAAGAATTTGGGAAATTATGCTGTGCTTTAAGGTTAAGGGTTAACCTTTTGGGTTTAACAGTTATTGTTTTATTTGACATACAGAGCTGTAAGTAAGAAGTTCCTGCTCTTTTGAGAAGTAGTTTATGTTGCCAGTTCTAACTTACTTTTTTGTGTTACATTTAGTAGCTAGGGGATTGTGACTGTCTTCGTGTCATATTGGGTCTTTTTTCATAAAACCAACATGTGCTATGTGACAGAAAAAAGATTAAGCTATTAAATTGTATGTCAATGTCACATCTATTACAAGTAGTTATTTAACCCTTACCAGAATGCGGTGTGTTGGTGTATTTATTGATGCATTACTTAAAATTTCCAACATGTTTCAACATGTTCCAACATGTTAAATGAAAAAAATATCATTTACATTGTACCAATAACATTTAGCAATCGTAATTTAGACCAAACTGTAGGAAAATATTCCTTCTTTAAAATGATATTTTATTTTCTCTCTTTGTTCTTTCTGCCTTCCAATATACAAAATAAATCGTTTTACACTCCCAAATGAAAGACATGTTTTGACAGAATAATGAAATTAAAAAATGGAAATTTCGAAAAATCGTAGAAATTCAGAATGTTACCAGAAACTAAAAAAAAAGTGCTTAATGCTAGTATAAGGTTTTAGTTTACTATTTTGGTTTGCACTTTATAGTTGTCGAGCTTTAAGAAAAAAGTCAAAACACTATTTTTTGTTTTGTAATCCGGATGGAACTCAATCAAGTTTCAAGACCGAGGTTTATATTAATAAGAATTTGCATGATAAATATTACAAACATACATGTATGTTGGATGAGGCAATACAATGATTCCTAAGTCCTTGCCGTTTCACGGAATAGTCGTTTATTCTTGATTTTGGGCTTCTCCCTCCATTATATCTTCTCAAGCAAGATGACCCCGTGAATTTAATATGACAGGAAATGGACCTCCGTCATGATTCTTTATATAACGAGTCAGACATGGATTATAGCTCTACGGGTGCTCTGCAGGTATCCCGATTGATCACGAGCTGTGTTTCCATTCCTTTTAAATATACAATTCCTTGACCCCAATAAACAATTTTGAGATTAGGAGAATCTTTACTACAAGACTACCATACGTACTTCTTTTCATAGATTGCAAATATGAGTTGGTAAATTTAATGTAATTTCAGTGGCGGATCCAGAAATTTTCACAAGTGGTGGCCCACTGACTGACCTAAGAGGGGGCTCCAGTCACGCTTCAGTGATTCTCTATATAAGCAACCAATTTTTTTCCCAAAAAGGTGGGGGGGAGTGTCCCCTGGCCCCCCCCCCCCCTAAATCCGCCTCTGAATTTGCCAATTTTATAGATAACAAAATTGAGAATGGAAATGGGGAGTGTGTCAAAGAAACAACAACCCAACCATAGAACAGACTACAGTAGAAGGCCACCCATAGGTCTTCAATGCAGCAAGAAATTCCCGCACCCGGAAGCGTCCTTTAGCTGGTCCCTAAACAAATTACGAAATATATATGCTAGTCAGTCAGTAATAATGGACGTCCTACTAAAGATGATCTCTCAAACTGCAGGCCTCGACAATAACGCTTGTCCGATTGTCCGGTACCAGAGGGAAAAAAGGTCGGACAAGTAAAAGCTGGATCAAGCTTGTCCGTCGGGACAAGTACAATTATTCTGCAGAAAATAAATTTATTCCAACTTTGATAAACAAAGTATTTTATTATAAACAAAAACAAGAAAACAAATATTAATTTGACATGTTTCTGTATTCTGTTTATTCAAATGCAAAACCCTTTTCTTCAACATGTTTACTTGCAATCGATAATTTTTAACTGGTTCTTTGTCAGGTACTTTTTAACAGGTAAAAGGTATACTATTCTCAGAAAACAGTCTTACTGATCGGAATCAATGATGCGCTTTGTAGATAAGGTAACTTTACAGGACAGTTCGTCACCTCGAAAGATTCAGCTCCAATTGTTTAAGAGACAGTTTTGCACCGTAGGAGACATATTTAGCAGACATGATTGATAGACAGTTTGACAAGGCAGGAGACATTTTGGGACCAAGACAAATCTGTACCTCATTTTGCTACCTTTTTCTGTTCCTTATAATAAATACCATACCGGTAATTTTTTCACAAAAATATTTTTTTTTATTTACCATAAAATTCACAAAATCATATTTGATCATAAGTAGAAAAAAACATTTCTTGCAATATGGTGACCTATAGTTGTTAATTTCTGTGTCATTTGGTCTTTTGCAGAGAGTTGTCTCATTGGCAATCAGACCTTATGATGGCTTATCTTCTTTTTAGCTCACCTGGCCCGAAGGGCCAAGTGAGCTTTTCTCATCACTTGGCGTCCGTCGTCGTCCGCGCCGTCCGTCGTCCGTCGTCGTTAACTTTTACAAAAATCTTCTCCTCTGAAACTACTGGGTCAAATTTAACCAAACTTGGCCACAATCATCATTGGGGTATCTAGTTTGAAAAATGTGTTCGGTTACCCGGCCAATCAACCAAGATGGCCGCCATGGCTAAAAATAGAACATAGGGGTAAAATGCAGTTTTTGGCTTATAACTCTGAAACCGAAGCATTTAGAGCAAATCTGACATGGGGTTAAATTGTTTATTTAGTCAAGATCTATCTGCCCTGAAATTTTCAGACGAATCGGACAACCGGTTGTTGGGTTGCTGCCCCTGAATTGGCAATTTTAAGGAAATTTTGCCGTTATATGGTTATTATCTTGAATATTATTATAGATAGAGATAAACTGTATACAGCAATAATGTTCAGCAAAGTAAGATCTACAAATAAGTCAACATGATCGAAATGGTCAGTTGACCCATATAGGAGTTGTTGCCCTTTATAGTCAATTTTTAACCTTTTTTCGTAAATCTTAGTAATCTTTTACAAAAATCTTCTCCTCTGAAACTACTAGGCCAAATAAATCTAAACTTGGCCACAATTATATTTGGGGTATCTAGTTTAAAAAATGTGTCCGGTGACCCGGCCAACCAACCAAGATGGCTGCCACGGCTAAAAATAGAACATAGGGTAAAATGCAGTTTTTGGCTTATAACTTAAAAACCAAAGCCTTTAGAGCAAATCTGACAATTGGTAAAATTATTTATCATGTCAAGATCTATTTACCCTGAAATTTTCAGATGAATCTGACAACCTGTTGTTGGGTTGCTGCCCCTGAATTGGTAATTTTAAGGAAATTTTACTGTTTTTGGTTATTATCTTGAAAATTATTATAGATAGAAATAAACTGTAAACAGCAATAATGTTCAGCAAAGTAAGATTTACAAATAAGTCAACATGACCGAAATGGTCAGTTGACCCATATAGGAGTTATTGCCCTTTATAGTCAATTTTTAACCATTTTTCGTAAATCTTAGTAATCTTTTACAAAAATCTTCTCCTCTGAAACTACTGGGCCAAATTAATCCAAACTTATCCACAATCATCTTTTGGGTATCTAGTTTAAAAAATGTGTCCGATGACCTGGCCATCCAACCAAGATGGCCGCCATGGCTAAAAATAGAACATAGGGGTAAAATGCAGTTTTTGGCTTATAACTCAAAAACCAAAGCCTTTAGAGCAAATCTGACACGGGGGTTAAATTGTTTATCAGGTCAAGATCTATCTGCCCCGAAATTTTCAGATGAATAGGACAACCCGTTGTTGGGTTGCTGCCCCTGAATTGGTAATTTTAAGGAAATTTTGCTGTTTTTGGTTATTGTCTTGAATATTATTATAGATAGAGATAAACTGTAAACAGCAATAATGTTCAGCAAAGTAAGATTTACAAATAAGTCAACATGACCGAAATGGTCAATTGACCCCCTAAGGAGTTATTGTCCTTTATAGTCAATTTTCAACAATTTTTATAAAATTTGTAAATTTTTACTAAAATTTTCCACTGACACTACTGGGCCAAGTTCATTATAGATAGAGATAGTTGTAAGCTGCAAGGATGTTCAGTAAAGTAAGATGTACAAACACATCACCATCACCAAAATACAATTTTGTCATGAATCCATCTGCTTCCTTTGTTTAATAGTCACATAGACCAAGGTGAGCGACACAGGCTCTTTAGAGCCTCTAGTTATTGATTGCATTTGAATAAACTTTTTTTTTTTTAAGTTAATAAAAAATAAACAGAATACAAATCCAATGAGTGTACAGGCCTATCAGATGGTGCCTCATGATTAAGAGTCTGATGAGACTAGCATTGATGGAAACTAGAACCTAATTCCTGTGATATGACTAGTTTCGCAGTTGTACTTGACTCATATTTTTGAAAAATATTTTTTTTAAAATACATCAAATTCTGTTATATTGTTTAAATTCGTTTTGTTCCTTTAATCAACTAAAAATGTAAAAAAGGTTATTTTTAATAGAAAATTTTTGGACAAGTAACAATTTCATTCGGACAAGTAAATTTTGGTATGTGCTTGTCCTACAGGACAAGTTGAAAAAAACAGAAAGATCACGGTAACCCGTCAGCGTGGAGGACAACTGCTCATCTGTGTCTGAAAATTCTTTTTTTGAAAGAGGGGGTGCGATCGCACCCGACGCACCTCCCCTTCAGAGGGCCTTGCAATACAACTATCGAAGTGAAAAAGGCCAAAATTAAAGCAAGGTTACGGTGCAGTCCGGTGTATTCGCGCACCTAAGACTTATGACTTCACTTCATTCAACTAATAAAACCAATAATTGGATAATATTGTGTGAACACATTTATAAAATACTTTATTTCATAAAATCTTCTGTTTGTATGGTTTCTCCCTCAAGGTTTTGTGTAATTAGTGTCCAAAATTAGGGAAACCCCTGTTTTAAGAGTTCCTCCAATGTCCGGTGATTTCGCGCATGCCTTCCAAAAATAGCTTATTTTGAATAAAGGAAAGATTTTCTACTCTGAAATATAGCTGAATTTGAACCAAGCACACTGCCAAAGATGCAGAGCAAAAATTATTTCAATCTGATATAAATTTGACTAAAATAAAACAAATTTTATCTGAAAATGTAATTTTTTTAATGGAGATTGACCAAATATTGTAAATCACCAGATTACAGTTATTATTGAACTCTTGAACTTATCAATTTTATATAGTGATCAGTCTGTCCGTCCGTCCATCCATAGTGATCAGTCTGTCCGTCCGTAACACTTTAACTTTGTGTCCGCTCCATATCTAGAGAACCATTATGATTTCATACTTTATACTTTACATGTTTATTAACCACCACCAGAGGGCGTGTCATGATGTATGTACAACTTCCTAGGTCAAAGGTCAAGATAAAAAAACTTTGGTTTCAGTTGACAACCCTGTGTCCTGTGGTGAAGATCGTGTCCGCTCTATATCTTGAGAACCGTTATGATTTCAAAGTTTATACTTGACATGTATATGAACCAACACCAGAGGGTGTGTCAAAATTTATGAACGACTGCCTAGGGCAAAGTTCAAGGTCAAAAACTGGTTTCAGTTGACAACCCTATGTCCTATGGTAAAGATTGTGTCCGCTCTATATCTTGAGAACCCTTATCATTTTAAAGTTTACACCTGAAATGTATATAAACCAATATCAGAGGGTATGTCATAATTTATGTACAACTTCCTAGGTCAAAGGTCAAGGTAAAAAACTTTGGTATGATTTACAAGAACCTACACATTACAATCAGACAGAGAAAAGTTCACAAGAGGTCGAGAAAGTGACAAGTTCCTGCTAAATTGTGAAACAAGCCGTGAAGATACACATCACTTTCTGATAACGTGTACTGCAAGATAGGCATTTGTCAGTTCTTATATCCTACTTGAAGAACAACTTTGACAGAGTAGAGGAACAAGCATTGCTTGTACTATTCATTCTTAATCCATCAGCAACAAAGTTTAAAGAGCTATTCAAACTGAAGAAATCAAACTGTAAAGATATTGAAGCAATAACAAGCACATCGCGGGTCAAAATAAATTTTTTTATCTAATAAAGGATTTCGCTATATTTTTTTTTATAAATGAACTTTATCTTATACTAAATAGAAAAATAAAATAGAAAAATAAAATAAAAAAATGCGGTCACCGTTCATTTACGCTCATAATCTGCCTTCGAAAGAAACATACATTTTTGTTAATGTCCTTTTTTTCTGTTGAACTAATAGGAGAAATAGCAGTAATATCTAAATAAAAAAAGAACTAAACTACAGAAATCGCTTAAATTTTACAATTATTTAGTTTATGTACAGCTTATTCGAAACAACAATAAAAAATAAGGTCACGGATGAGTTAAAAAATATATTTCAATTTTAATGCCAAAAAATGGCATTTTTTCATCAAAGGGAGCTTTTTCAATGATATCTGCATTTTAAAATTCACCTGGAGCCATCACATATTGATTTTTTGGAATCGTTTGTGTACCATATGAAAAAGTAACAACTACTAATGGTAATAATTAATAGAAAAATTTAATGAAAATTAATTTTTTTTCTGAAAATCTTATACCCGCAAGCCTCCTTTAGTCTAATAATGTCAACAGTTTTGAGAAGGTTTTTATTGAAGGAAAGTAGAATTTTTCATATTACATGGAGAAAAAACTACAATTTTGACAAGTTAATTATATACACTTCCAGATACAAAAATATAACCTCAGAATGCAGGATTTTACATCTAATATTCCAAAAATTTCTTGGGGGGGGGGGGGGGAGGGCATGCCCCAAAACCCCCCTAGCTGGTTCTGATCACTTCGCAATCCTCACCAGTGACACAGAATTTATTCAGTCTAGTTCATATATAACTTAAGTCTAGTATTTTTTTTAACTAGCCCATAGGGCTAGTGCTTCAAATAGTTTTTGGCACAGACTGTTAGCTACAGATAACAATTTTTACAAGCCATAACTGCAGGACTTGTGGTTAAGCATGAGTTCATGGAAAAATAATTGATGGTTTCCCCTAACCTGACCGAGTCATTTTTTAACCACCGGGTCATTTAATTTTTTTGTAAAAAATTTTTTTAAATGAGTTTAAAATGCATGTACCCTAAAATATACAATACAGTTTAACAATAATGCAGTCAAATAAAATTATATAAAATATACAAGAAATCCTCAAAAGCAGTTCAAATAAGTGAGTCTTGAGTTGCAACCATTCCAAGTTGAAGGAGGGATGAATGCTGGAGATATTGTTAACTTGGGGAAGTTCATTGAATTCCAATGCACAGATTACTATGCATGGTTACAAAAAAAAAAGTCTGCCTGCCTGGTCTTTAAAATTTTCCCATGTTAGGGGAAACCAACAATTAGTTTTCCATGGCCTGAAGACTGGGTTTTCCCTCTGAAAAGGCTCTCTGCAGGGTCTGGGATCACCCAACAGACACAAAGCCTTGTGTCACAGTTGGGTCTCATTGGGGTCTAAGCGTGATGCGGGATTGACAATTTTTTGTAAGGGTGACACATGAAAGTCAAATTATTGTGCCTTGAAAACAGGAAAATGAAATCTAGCAGGACATGAGAAATTAGAAAAAAATGAGAAATGCTTACGTGCATAGTGTAAAAGGGATACAGTAAAATAACATAACAGTAAGTAAGTGGGTTTCAGGATCAGAACCCCCCCCCCCAAATGAGACTCCCTCATAGTAGTCCAAATAACTATGGTGTCTAATGGAAGACTATTTTAAATCTTTGCTTTGACGATGTAAAGTGTCAAAGAAAAGAATATAATAACCTTTCAAGATGTCATAATTATTTGGACAAGTGTTGTAGATGTTTTGGGGTGGAAATTTAATATATGCCAGTTGACTGGTATGCATATATAATACATATATATTGTGTAAAGTATCAAAGATGTTTTGGAGTAACACAATGTTTAACGCATACAAGTAGACTGGCATATTAATTTCCGCCCAAAACTATCTGATATGTGTCCCTGTGTTTTAAGTAGCAGCTGATGCAAAAAAGAGAAGAAGCGTTTTTAATGAGGCAGGCGTTACCTGTGAAAGCTTAAGGGGAGGAATTAAGTCTGTATCCATTACTTTTTTTAAATTCTAACATATTTTAATGTTCAAAAAGAAATGCATTAACTGTTAACGTTTCAGATGTCAGATGGTTCTGTTAGGGATTTTAGATGTGACGTCATTTTAGTCATTACATCGTTTTCAATGTCAATAAAGAGATGCTGTCATCAGTTAACTTTTTTCATTTGAAAGAATTATTAAAATAAAATTGTTATTGTGCTCATTTCTATATATTACTTGACTATTAAATACATTTTTTATATAATTCTCAAAGTATATCTCATGACAAAGGAGACCAGAACATGCAGAATAAAGAAAGAGATTTCTGGGCAAATGCTGGAAAACAAAAAAAAAAATAGAAAAAAAATTAACGATTTTGATTTCATAAGTACATTTGGAAAATATTTTTTTATTATTGATTTTTTTCTATTGTTATTTAGGACTTCGTCTCCTTATTATCCCCAACAAAAATCTTGAACAAATAATTATCTGAATTCAAAATAATTGTTTTACCAGATAAGTGAATCAGTGATGTATTTCTTTTTTTCAGATTATTATAGCTGCAACAGTATTCGGTCTGGAGTACGCATTTTAGAAGAATTGGAAATCAACTGACCTCAACTATGAAGAAAAATTTTGTGAGTTGATATGTTTATAAATACTTTTGTTCAGACTTCAGATGCAACATTTTTTTTTTGTAATTGTTACGAATTTGATTCAATGTATCATTGAGTATGGCATTCATTATCACTGAACTAGTTAAGTATATATATTTGTTTAGCGACCAGCTGAAGGACGCCTCCTGGTGCTGGAATTTCTCGCTACATTAAAGACCTATTGGTGACCTGCTGTTGTCTGTTCTATGGTTGGGTTGTCTCTTTGACACATTCCCTATATCCATTCTCAATTTTATCCGACTATATACAAGATGAAGATGTTGTAAATTGCCAATTGCCAATTGAGACAACTTATAATCCAACTGAGTCAAAATTTAGCAAATTAAAGCAACTAAAGGTCATTGTACAGCCTTCAACAATAAACATGACATACCATATTACAAATTCGCTTGAAAAGGCCCTATCATGACAAAGCAAAACATAGCTAGGGCCAATTTTTTAGCTCACCTGGCCTAAAAGGCCATGTGAGCTTTTCTCATCACTTGGCGTCCGTCGTCGTCGTCGTCTGTCGTCGTTAACAATTTTTCAAACATCTTCTCCTCTGAAACTACTGAATGGATTTGAATGAAACTTAACATGATTGTTCCTTAGTATATCCTGCACAAAATGTGCGCTTCAATTTTTGATCCGTCAAAAAACATGGCCGCCGTTACTTAAAATAGAACATAGGGGTCAAATGCAGTTTTTGGCTTATATCTCAAAAACGAAAGCATTTAGAGCAAATCTGACAGGGGTAAAAATGTTCATTAGGTCAAGATCTATCAGCCCTGAAATTTTCAGATGAATCAAACAAACCATTGTTGGATTGCTGCCACTTAATTGGTAATTTTAAGGAAATTTTGCAGTTTTTGGTCATTATCTTGAATATTATTATAGATAAAGATAAACTGTAAACAGCAAAAAAGATCAGCAAAGTAAGATCTCCAAATAAGTTAATATGACCAAAATTGTCAATTGACCCCTTAAGGGGTTATTGTCCTTTAATGACAATTTTTCACAATTTGTTCATCATATTTGCTAACTTTAAAAAATCTTCTCCTCTGAAACTACTGAATGGATTTGGTTAAAACTTAGCATGATTGTTCCTTAGATTATCCTGCACAAAGTGTGTGCTTTGATTTTTGATCCGTCAAAAAACATGGCCGCCGTTACTTAAAATAGAACATAGGGGTCAAGTGCAGTTTTTGGCTTATATCTCAAAAACGAAAGCATTTAGAGCAAATCTGACATGGAGTAAAAATGTTCATTAGGTCAAGATCTATCAGCCCTGAAATTTTCAGATGAATCAAACAAACCATTGTTGGGTTGCTGCCACTTAATTGGTAATTTTAAGGAAATTTTGCAGTTTTTGGTCATTATCTTGAATATTATTATAGATAAAGATAAACTGTAAACAGCAAAAAAGATCAGCAAAGTAAGATCTACAAATAAGTTAATTTGACCAAAATTGTCAATTGACCCCTTAAGGGGTTATTGTCCTTTAATGACAATTTTTCACAATTTGTTCATCATATTTGCTAACTTTAAAAAATCTTCTCCTCTGAAACTACTGAATGGATTTGGTTAAAACTTAGCATGGTTGTTCCTTAGATTATCCTGCACAAAGTGTGTGCTTTGATTTTTGATCCGTCAAAAAACATGGCTGCCGTTACTTAAAATAGAACATAGGGGTCAAATGCAGTTTTTGGCTTATATCTCAAAAACGAAAGCATTAAGAGCAAATCTGACATGGAGTAAAAATGTTCATTAGGTCAATATCTATCAGCCCTGAAATTTTCAGATGAATCAAACATCCAATTGTTGGGTTGCTGCCACTTAATTGGTAATTTTAAGGAAATTTTGCAGTTTTTGGTCATTATCTTGAATATTATTATAGATAAAGATAAACTGTAAACAGCAAATATGATCAGCAAAGTAAGATCTACAAATAAGTCAATTTGACCAAAATTGTCAATTGACCTCTTTAGGAGTTATTGCCCTTTAAAGACTTTTTTCACAATTTGTTCACCATGTTGACTTACTTTAAAAAATCTTCTCTTATGAAACTGCTGTATCAATTTCAGCAAAACTTATGCTAAATGAGTTTCAGAGTTTCAGAGTATCTAGTATAAATTTTATATTTCATTTCCTTGTATGTCAAGAAACATAGCTCCTATGGCTAAAATAGAACATAGGAGAAAATGATTTTTTTTTGCTTTTGAAGAAAATAGGACGATTCAAAGAACATTTAAATAAATTGAAAAGCCAAAATAATCATTGATGAGAGATTAAACCAAAAAAATTCAGGTGAGCGATTCAGGCTCTTGAGAGCCTCTTGTTTATAAAACACAACAGTAAATTCAAACCAAATGAGACATTTTAAGTTCAGATTATCTTGGTTGCGTAAAATATAAGTGTCGTCCAGTTTTCAATGAAAGATGAATAATCAATCTGACATCAGATATTGTCATCATTCTACACAAAAAGATTTAAGTAATCGAGACAATTTTGATAATTTTCTACTGGTTAACAAAAATGACCTGTAAGGTTTTCTACAGACTTTTTCCTGACATCAAAATATATTTCCTCTCATGCCTTGATTTGTCTTATGATATTTATAAAAAGTATTGGAGAACAAACAAAAAACATTTTATGTATAAGCTTTTGATTTTTAATCAGTTAAATGTATGCCTTTATTAATCATGATATTTATTTTTATGCAAGGAAATCCCAAGACTGGTAGAAATGGATAAAAAGGATTTCCAGAAATTTGAGGAAGATGAACGATCTGGTGATATTGACCAATACTTTACTAAGATGCAGCTTGATAATCTCTCTGCTTATGAGACACTTAGATACAGAAATATGAAGAAAAATTATGAAATGATGGTTAAAATGGGTAATAAGACTTAAACTACCACCCAGTCAATTTTTCTTAGTTTTATATACACCACAATCAAAGTCAATGATTATTCTTGCTAAGGAATACACTTGAAATGACAAAGATAACAAATATCCAGCTATAATATTATCATAATCTAGTGTAAAAATATGACAAACTGTAGAAATCTTCAATTATATATGTACCCTTTATAGTTTGCCCCATAAATATTATTGTTAGTTAAAATGAAATTAATAGATTTCAATAATTTCAGCAATTTGACCTGCAGTTTTATTGTAAAGCATGAACAAATGTAGACTTAATATCAAATAACCTGCAAAGGCTACGTGTTGGAAACATTGCATATTATTGAAGCATGGATTCCAGAGAAGATATTTTATTTTCAGGTCTACCAGCACAGAAACCTGAATTCATGAAAGCACTGAAGCAGAAACAGATTGTTAAGAATACAAATGAGTCGGGTTTTGATGAGATTAGAAAACCTAGTTCAGACAAAGTGAAAAGACATCAAGGTTTTTTAGACTTATTTAAAATTTATTTAATAAAAATGGTAAAATAGTCATTACTAGAAAATGTTTTTTAAGCTCTCAGGTAATTTGTCATACAGTTTCAAACTTTATGAAGTGCATAAGTAATATTTATTTAATTCCATATTAATTATAAACTGATTTCGATATAAAGAGCTTTAAAACAGATGTATAAGATTTGACACAGGAACTATCAATAAGGTCGACCATTCCACTGATTGCATGATAACCAAATGCAAAAGGAGTTCATGGTGTTGCATTAGTCCAAATAATTGTGACGTCTTTTAATTTTTTTCTGGGATGCCTTCCTAAGATGTTGTAACACTGAAGCCATTTTTTACATCGGGACTATCAGATATAATTTTTGAGAACCAATTTTGGCATAAAATCTTCATTCTAATGCAATTAGTTTGTATCAATGGTTCTGATTGGATGACAGTTAGCGTAAAATTCTCTATCTCCTTGTCTGTAACTAAGGCAGCCGACATTTTGAATTGCTGAATGTATTGACATGTAATTTCTACAATAATAAGCCATAAAACTCACATGTTGCACCTAAAAATCCTCTTTTTATCAAATTTTATTAAATTCTGAAGCGGCACAGAAGCCAGAAAACGCCCGGTGTTTATGTTTGACGCTGGAAGCATACCTTAACCTATGACGTCATCTAGTGTTGGGACCAAAGAAGATAACATCTTTTCACGGAATTTTCTTTAATGAAGATTTTACACTGAAATAATGATTGAAATTTAATTATGAACTTGTTTTGCATTAGAATAGAGATAACTGTAATGTATTTGAAGCTTTAAGGACGTCCATCGGTAGTTTTACTGTTGCAAATTTGAATTACCTGGTGATGCGTACAATCAGGGTTGTCAATAAGATTTAAAGTAGGAGGTTAAATAATAAAAGTAGCAGGCAACAGTGGCGGACGGCATAGCCGTTCGGCGCGACGAGCTTGCTCGTTGCCCTTCACGGCGAGGGGTCTGGGGGCCGCTCAAGGCCCCCATAATTTTTTTTTTAAATGGTGCAAAATCCTGCACCCTGGGGGGCTCCTGAACTCTAATTTTGTTCTTCGCAAACACCATTTTTTTTAATGATGATAAGGTAAATGAGCAGCAAGATGGTCATATTTTCTATAAAGTTGATCACATATCATCAAGACTTTCAGCTAACAAGTTATTGAAGTTGTTTGCGGATTTTTGAGGAAAATAATGAAGGCATGACTCTGTAAGACATGGTGATCATTCAGGAAAAGATTTAAATTTGATTTTATTAGTTGAAAATATTTTTAATATAACTGTAGACATGCATTTATTCAAATAGTTCTAACCCATAGAAAACATTTTTCAGTATTAATAATTTCAAATACATGTAATGTAAATTTTCGTTGCTTTCACGATGCTACTACATCCTCATTACGCCTCTACAACGATCCCGCAACGATTATACCATGTTCTCACAGCGCTTATTCTGCAACCACACTTTGCTTATCAAGATCTTAATCTATGCTCATCACGTTTTCACTACGACCATACCACAAGTTTTCCGATTGCACCACGATCTTACCACGCTTTTACTGTGATAATAGTACGTCCTTACCACGATTATACAACGTTTATACCGTGATCTTACTACGTTATCAGTAATAACGACAACATAGATCGGCATAAAGGGACAACCCGTGGTAAAATCTAGATATATTCAAGCCCCAATGAATTATTTCGATTCTAATAGGACATATACATCAATTCTTTTGGATCGAAGCGCTCTAGGTGGAGGACAATATTTGCCGTTCCCGTAAATAAATGCACTATTAAATTGGCGTGAAAGAACGGAATTAACTGAATTAGTGACATGATTAAACTATTTTCAATAACGTATTTAGGTAGTTTTTGATGAATTTAAATGGTAATGTACTAATATGTATTAGGCCAAAAAAAATATATGCCTGTTTAAGGTAACATCATCAGAATAAATAGGGAAAGTAGGTCGGTATTTCCATTTATTTTTTTTTTTTTCATTTTTTTTTCCCGCCATGATTTTGAGTTGTGCAGTCTGTCTTTCTGTGGTCCCAGTTGTCCATGAGCAGAGTTTACCCGTATCTTTAAATGATTTCCCTTTGTTATTGATTGGAAAAAAATGGCAGCAAATTGCTTATTTCATCACACGAGTCGCGAATTTCCTTAAAACAGCTATCATATTCATGATTATGAACATTGGGATGTATCAGGCAACACATTTTTTATAATGTTCACTTTTAACTCGAGTTCAGTTTATTTTTCACTTTACGACAGAAATAAAATGGCTTAGGGTCGGCGCTCAAAATAGGGTCGGTTGGGTTACCGTAAACAGACATATATTTTTTTTTTTAACCTTATATGTATAAAAACTATTGGCTTACACCAGACTTTACAACGTTTGTTTACTTTTCCTTGTGATGATTTTAGGTTTCACTAGCGTGTATTTTCCTGTAAAATGCTTATATTCTTACGTCATCTTTCTATGACGTCGGGTACCTTATTCATAAAATAGCATATGACGTGGGAGTACAATCGGAACAGCTCTGACAATATATTCATATTTTACCAAGGGTGTGTACTCAAAGCGTTTGAAGGACGTCATGTTAAAATTTGTATTATTCAGAAATTCACATCCATTAAATTTTAACGCCTACACAAAATGATGATGTAAATAATAAAATAGGAAAGTTTGGGAAACTTGGCTAAAAAGTATTTTGGCTTAAGCATAGATGCCCTTTAATTGATACAGGTCCCTTAAACATTTTACTTTTCGATACCATTGTCAAAATGTGATATTGAGAGTTCGTCATTCATTATCTAAAGAGTTCTGTGGTTCAGTCTGCGATGTTAAGTGGTAGCCTGAAGCAATTGTCTAGTACCAAACAAATCAGACTGGTGATTTACCCTTGGCATTATAATCTTCCCCTATTAAAAGGAGACTTGTTTGTTAAACAGGTCAAACAGTCAAAGATTTATCTAAATCAAAATTAGAAACAAAGAAAAAGAAAAAAGTTACACAAAGAATTGATTCTGATTCAGATGAGGAATGGAGACCCAGTTCAGAAAAACGGAAAAAAAATCCAGGTACTTATTTATACTCACTAGTTTCAGAAATTATTGCGAATGTTTTCATATCAAATTGCAAAAATGTGACAATACCATGTTTTTAGATAAAAACTTTTTTCTTTCATAGAATTTTGCAATTGCATTAATTTCTGAATTAACAGTAATCGGTTTTATTAAATTACTCGATCACTGTGTTACATTTATATAAATGTTACTCTCATTTGGTTCACTGTAACTTTAAAAGAAAATATAACTGACAAAATTTTAAAATGTTTTGAAAATTATGTGAAGTACCTGATACTACCAAACTTAAATTATGTATTAAAGGAAAAACATTATCCTCATAGAATGTAATCTGATGAAAAAAGCCCACAGATTTTGTATTAATGAGCGGTAGCTGTTTTAAAACAAAGCATGAAATATTATACAATTTAGATAAAAATCTAGAGAAAGGAGAACAGAATATCTTTACTTTCTTCCAGCATTTGAAGTACCAAAGAAAAGGATAAGAAAAGAAAAGAAGGAAAAAAATAACTTAAATTCTGATGTAAGTGGCAAGATTGGGCATGTTATTTCTTTACCTTTTTAATTAATTTATTGAAATCTTTATTCTCTGACAGATAATTTCTCTGGATTCTGGTCAAGAGAAGACGCCTATATATTACAAATTATTTCTCTTTTTCCCCAAAAAATATTTCAAAATTCCTAGTCATGTTAGTTATTAGGATGCAAATTGGTGCTAATAGAAACACCAAATAAGTAAACTTTTTGTTAAAGGCCTACGGTAGGAGAAAATATCAGTTTGGCTGTGCAAAATTAAAAACTGGGATATTAGGAGCATTTTGGATATTTAATATTAAAATTTAGGGGCCAAACAAATGATGAATAGTCACATGAATATTTAGGAAGATTTAAACAAATTTATCAGGATCTTTAAAATTAAATGGCATCATGAATGTCAACTGTACATGTATGTACTTTGCAGGCAGTTATAAATTTTCTGTCTTTGAAAGAAATTTTTGAACATTCATAATTTGTTCTCTTCAGGATGAAAATGTTGATGGAGTTTCTGATGAAAGAGAAGAGACTGGGAAGTCCGGAAGCCATAGATATCCACAGAGAAAAATTCCTCTAACTAATTATATGTATTTAGAAGTACCTGATGATGATGAATTTATTTGTAAGTAGATTCAATTTTTAATATTTTGCATGTTCAATAGTACTTAAGTGCACTTGGTGAAATTTTTAAATCATTGTCAAGCTATGAAGTTAAGGGTTATATTAATTGATAAGTTATTTAATTTGAATCATGTCTCTGTTAAATACCAACTTATTTTCGTGGATCCTTTATTTCGCGTTTAGTTCTTTTTAATTGATTTTGCAGCAATTTGATTTCGCAATTCTAAAATTGTCTCAATGAAGATAGATTTTTACATATTCACGGCGATTTATAATAGTGTTATTTTTCTACTCGCAAAAATTAGTTGGTTTACAGTACTCATTTAAGGATGTTCGCTGCTCAGTTTCAAAATAAATAACTTTTCATAAAACGTAGTATGTATTGATAGGGAATAAATTGAGAAATCATAAAAAGCAAAAAAAATATAGGGGTCTATGTGCTTGTTCTCGAGATATTAGCCATTGGAATTTTGGCGGGAAGATGATCTCTCTGGATTTTTCATAGTTTTATCATTGACCAGTTAAAGTTCTCAAATACTATTAAAAAAAATATAAAATTTTATAAGACTTTTACAAATGACTTATAATTATACATGTAAAAGATTTATAAAAAGAAAAATGGGGGTTCATGGGGATTTTTTTTTAAGGCATTCAAATGGATAAAACCAGAGGATTCTGAAAATCTGACAAAAATTTCTAAACATGACAAGCAGACATCCTTAAAGCAATTTGTTTCATGGATTGTATTTGAAATGAAGAAAAACTCAAATAAACAAAATCTAAACATGATTTTTGTTTATATAGATTAGACCGTTGGTTTTCCCGTTTGAATGGTTTTATACTAGTAATTTTGGGGCCCTTTATAGCTTGTTGTTCGGTGTGAGCCAAGGCTCCGTGTTGAAGGCCGTACTTTAACCTATAATGGTTTACTTTTTTAAATTGTTATTTGGATGGAGAGTTGTCTCATTGGCACTCACACCACATCTGCCTTTATCTATATGATGTTTGGTATATATATGCCAGAACTGCTCATGAGATGTGCAAAACAAATTAGATGGTAAACTTTCTTTTTGCTTTAGATTGTGAAGATTGTGAAAGAGAATATGAAGGAGACTGTCCTGTTCACCCCTGTATACCTATATTTGATTCCCAGGTATGACTGTCAAGATAACGCAATTAGCTATGTGATATATAGTTGATTATATGCCAAAAATTATTGATTGACTTGGTTGATACATATATTATATGTGAACTGGACTAGGTTTTAAAAATCAAAAAATGCAGCCTTTTCATATTATAATATTGGAATTTTTTTTCTAAGTAAAAAGATGATCTGCAGACATATTTTCACAACAGACTGACCGAGTGAATATTTTGTTGATGATTATACAAAATGGATGCTTACAAATGATAACATCATGCACAGAAGACTAAGTTTATGATATATGCATGCATTTGTTCAAGAATTGGATTAACTTTATTTTTCAACTGCATTCATTTCATATTAAATTATTTGTAGACCACTTCTAAAGATGAAAGTCGAGCAGTCAACACTTTACCTGATGGATTGTCTGTTAAAGAGTCAAGAATACCTAATGCAGGACTAGGTGTCTTTGCAGATAAAACTTTTCAGAGCAGATGCAAATTTGGACCTTATCAAGGGGAGATAACTAGGGATGCTGAAATAGCTCATTATACTGGATATGCTTGGCAGGTTATTGTTAACTTATTATTAATAATTTAAAGTTAAAATTGTTCTGCTTGTTTAGAAATTATTAGAAAAAAAAAGAGAAATGCAAAGGAAGGAAAAGTCACATGTAAATAGCAAATATACAGATAAGTGAAGTTTTTGACCACTGAATACTACAATGTTACTACATTAACATTATGGATAAAAAATCATACAAATTCTGATATATTTTGACAGGGATCCCCATAATACTCTGAAATGATAAAAAAAAAAAAAAAAGAAAAAAAAATAATTGAGGAGGATTGGAAGGGCTAGGCACTGTCTTTGTTTAGCTCAACTGGCTCAAAAGGGCCAAGTGAGCTTTTCTCATTACTTGGCCTCTGTCATCCCTCGTCTGTCCTTAACTTTTACAAAACTCTTCTCCTCTTAAACCACTGTGCCAAATGTAACCAAACTGAGCAACATCATGATTGGGGTATGTAGTTTCAAAATGTGTCTGATGACTGGGCCAACCAACCAAGATGACTAAAAATAGAACATAGGGATAAAATGTAGATTTTGGCTTATATCTCTGAAACCAAAGCATTAAGAGCAAATTTTATATGGGGGGTAAAATTGTTTATCAGGTCAATTTCTATCTGCGCTGAAATTTTCAGACAAATTTGACAACCCTTTGTTGGGTTACTTCCCCTGAATTGGTAATTTTAAGGAAATTTTGCCTGTTTTGATTATTATCTTGAATAGTACTATAGATAGAGATAAACTGTAAACAGCAATAATGTTCAACAAAGTAAGATATACAAATAAGTCAACATGACCAAAATGGTAAGGAGTTATTGCCATTTAAAGTCAAATTTAACCATTTTTGTAAGTTTTTGTAATCTTTTACAAAAATATTCTCCTGACACAACTGAGACAAACTTGGCTACAATCAGCATGAGGGTATCTACATGTTGTTGAAAAAATTTGTCAGATGATCCTGCTTGCCAACCAACATGGCAGACATGGCTATAAAAAGAACATAGGGGCAAATGCAGTTTTTGACATATCTCTGAAATTAAAGTAAAAGTATAACGGTTGTATTATTTCATGCAGTAATTGTAATTTAAAATATCAGGTGAGTGACACAGGCTCCTTGGAGATTCTAGATTTGTATGGATTGGGTAAATCTTCATCTTCAGAGTTTTCAGTCGTAACTTGATGAAGTAAAATTTTCCCATGATGTTAATGCGCCGTGTCCATTTGTGAAATTTCGCTGAATTTAATTTTCTTGTAGATTAAGATTTATAAATTTCAAACCTTTCTATTGAAGTGTAAAGCAAGTGCACGGATAAAAATGCTAACTGACCAAATATGATCTGACCATACCTTTGTTACTTACACCCTTGTTATTTGAAAAAAAGTTCCCACTCAATCCCAAATGACTGTCACATCCATAATTATTTACACTTTTTTTTTTCAGTATTCAGGCTTTATATGTCATTTTATGTCTGGAAAGGTGCCCATTATGGAAAGTGTTTTGATTATTGTTATGTTAAGATAATAATTTTATGTGGAAGTGTCAAATGTTTATTCCTTGACTGTTTCACATGAACATCAGAAAATGATACTTGCAAATCATGTAAATTGTTTTGAAAGCCATTGTGGAGAATCAGCCTTCCATGATGTCAGTATTCCTTAGCTCAAAATTGACCATTGGGTCATTTTCCCATGGCGGTCAAAGTAATACGATACCACCCAATTCCTTTCAGACAGAATAAAATTGAAAGTATTTTCAAGTGTTAGAATTTGCTTATACTTGGTATTGGGCTTGGATGCATTTTTTGATGCCTCTAATTATTATGATAAATTACTATATTCTAGATATATCTATTTCATTTCAGATATATTTAGATGGTGATCCAATTCATTTCATAGATGCTTTAGACAGGTCGAAATCTAACTGGATGAGATATGTGAATTGTGCGAGAAATGAAGATGAACAAAATTTGATTGCATATCAGTATAAAGGAGACATATATTACAGAAGCTTCAAAGACATAGAGCCAGGAAACGAATTATTGGTGTGGTATGGCCAGGATTATGGAAAAGATCTTGGAATAGAACGATTGGATATTACATCAATACTTAAACCAAAATATGTCAATGGTGAAGGTAGGTGTACTTGTTATGTAACTTGGTCTTATTGTGTTGTCTGCAACAAAAGTAGCAAAAGTAAGGTTTAACCAATACGCTTATTTAAGACCAGGTGTTTGGGATAAACTCATTAATGAATTGTCCATTTATTTGTCACAAAGCATACACTCAGTTCATTTGTATATCCGTTTTGTGACACTGATAATTATAACAGCCATCATCCTTATCACACACATCTTCAAATAGGCTGTCTTTATGCAAATTGAAACGTAAGCTCCACCTGATCTGTGAGTTGAAATAACATTGGTTATATACTATAAGCAAAGATCAACTGTATTTGGTGTTATATATTCAATGATTGTACATGTCTGCCTTATTTTAACAGTGAAAGTTGGTCAGAGATTTCAGCATGTGCATAATTTTGTATGACATGGGACATCAAATCCTTTTATCAACATGCCAAAGTTGTATTAAAAAATGACAACAAAATTCAACGTTTATTCTTGATTTGTAAATTGAAAAGGAAAAAAAAAGGAATATGCCATCCCTGATGGGGTAAATTACAGAACGATATAGAAATCATTGGGGAGTCCGTATTTGTTATAAACAATATTTTTTATTTTAACTCGTTTTAGGATTTATGGATATTTGTTCAAAGTTAGTTGCTCTTGGTGTAATTTAATGGTGTTACAGAGCTTTTGTCTGTTAATTTTTTTGTGTGTGACTATTTGTCCAAAACAACTCAAAACTTCATGTGTAATATTGTTTACCTTGTTTTTAAAGTTCGATAAAAGAAGATAGACTTATTTCTGTCTTCTTTTAATTTAAATATTATGGATCGTGTAAATTTTCACTGATCCTGTTTTGAAAATATGTAAAGTTCATTCTGATTTTTTTTTTCAGCCATTTATAGGTGTCCATTGTGTACAGCTTGCTTCAGCCATGAAAGATATATATCAAATCATTTGAAATACAATCACAGTACAAAATTGGAATGGCTGCTAAATTCATCATCATTTAAAACAAACATCATAGTGCAATATCAATGTGGTATTTGTAGTATGTCATTTGGTAATAGCAATATTGCTAAACAGCATCATAAAATTTGCCATGGACAGGATATAAAGGAAAACATATTTACAATACACAAATTACATAATGAAGATTCATCACGTTTAGTTCAAAGATCAAACATGCAGTTTGCAGTTGGAAAACAGTCAAAGGAAAACATGAAAAGTCAAACTAAAGAAAATTCTTGTAAATCATGTGGTAACTGTGCTAATGGAGTTTGTAAGAGTCGGCATTTACAGAGACATTTGAAAACACATTCTGGTGATAAAACTTGTAAATCTGGTGAATGTGGTAAAGGGTTTAGTGATTGTGGTAGCTTACAGAGACATATGAGAACACATACTGGTGAAAAACCCTATAAATGTGATGAATGTGGTAAAGGGTTTATTCAGAGTCAAAATTTACAGAATCATATGAGAACACATACTGGTGAAAAACCCTATAAATGTGATGAATGTGGTAAAGGGTTTATTCAGAGTCAAAATTTACAGAATCATATGAGAACACATACTGGTGAAAAACCTTATAAATGTGATGAATGTGGTAAAGGGTTTAGACTGAGTCAGCACTTACAGAGACATATGAGAACACATACTGGTGATAAACCTTATAAATGTGATGAATGTGGTAAAGGGTTTAGTCAGAGTCAAAATTTACAGACACATATGAGAACACATACTGGTGATAAACCTTATAAATGTGATAAATGTGGTAAAGGGTTTAGTGAGAGTGGTAGCTTACAGAGACATATGAGAACACATACTGGTGATAAACCTTATAAATGTGATAAATGTGGTAAAGGGTTTAGTCACAGTCAGAGCTTACCGAAACATATGAGAACACATACTGGTGATAAACCTAATAAATGTGGTAAAAGTTTAAAACAGGCATGCTTTACAGACAGATTAAAAACCACATAAACCTAATGAATTATACCTGTGATTGATTCATTGTTAGTATGCCAGTGTTGTACAAATGTACCAGAATAATATATTTTTTTAATACTTTTTCTAATTCTTCAGACCATTTTTGAATGATTATTATAAACTACTACTTCTACTTGGAATGTGATTTTAGCAATGCAACTCTCGGATATAATGTTTTTCACCTTTCACTGAGTTCTATACTTTCATGGTGGGAAGGGGGGGGGGGGGGGGGGGGGGGGGGGGGGGAGAATTGCCTTAAAATTTAGCTAAACTGGTCAAAAGGTGAAAAGAGCTTTTCTCATCAATAGTATCCTTTGTTTGTCTGTTAACCTCACATAAAATCTTCTCTACCATTTCTGTGCCAAATTTAACCAGACTTGGCTTAAATCATTATAAGATTTTTGGAAAAATTTGTCCATTGACCCTGGTTGTCAACCGAGATTGATAAAATGGCTGAAAATAAAAAAGAAAATAAAGAAAAATATTTGCCTATTATTCTGAAAACAACTATAAAAGATGTATACCTCTGACTTTTCAGTCTTGAATGAAATTTTGTTCTGGAACTTTTTACAAAACATGTGATACAAGTGGAAAACAGCAATGAATTAATAAATATCATTATCAAACTTAACTCTGATTGTGTACCAGTATTTTACATTAAGTAGTTTTTGAGTAATATTTTTTTCAAATTTTGATCAAGTCAGTCTTTTAAGCCAAAGTTTGAAGAAGAAGAAATTGGGAAAAATCACCAAAATTGGGTACTTTTAAAGAGCCATAGCAAAAAAAAGAAGTGCACCACCATAAGAATTATCTTCTTACAGTGATAAAAACCAAAAAATCGGGTTTAGAAAAAAAGTTTCTAGAACTATTTTGCTCCTCAGAGATTAATGTGGGTCTCATTGGGGTCTAAGCGGGACGCAGGATTGCTGATTTTATGTAAGCATGACAAGTGAAAGTCAAATTATTGTGTAGTGAAAATGGGAAATGAGGTCTAACAGGACCTGGGAAATGACAAACAAATGAGAATTGCTTACATACAAAGTGTAAGTGGGATACGGGAATCTGACACACAATAAGCAGGATCCGGGATTGGAACCCCCTTATGAGACCCCCCTTAATCAAATCTTTCTGAAAACTTCTTAAAGATCTGGAGACCTGAGTTATTGGCCCAAAATGACTGATTTTTGTCAAGCCTTCGACTTTATTCGAAAAAGCAAGATATAGCGATCCTACATTCCTTCTGTGTTGTCATCATCGGTGTCGTCCACAAATATTCACTCTATTGTTTATAAGATAGTATCAGGGACGTATCTATATAAGTCCTTGATAGTATCCAGGAGTAAACTTTGTTAAAACAAAATTCCATTATTTCCGTATTTTACTTATAAAATTATTAAATGGACTTAGTATTTCTGCCAGGAACCATCACATTCACTCTGTCGTTAAAGTTTAAAATTTTTTAATAACTTTCTTACTATCCTGGAATCATACAAAACTCGGACAGAAGTTTGTTTATGATCAAAAGATAGTATCCACAAGTATATATTGTAAAAATAAAATTCCATTTTTCCCGTATTTTACTTATAAATGGACTCAGTTTTTTCTGCCAGGAAACATTACATTCACTCTGTGGTTAAAGTTTTTAAAATTTTAATAACTTTTTTTAACTATCCTGGAATCGTACGAAACTTGGCCAGAAGCTTGTTTATGATCAGAAGATAATATCCAGAGGAAAATTTTGTAAAATTAAAATTATATTTTCCCGTATTTTACTTATAAATGGACTTTTATAGCTGACTGCGGTATGGGCTTTGCTCATTGTTCTCATTATTAAAGGCCGTACAGTGACCTATAGTTGTTAATGTCTATGTCATTTTGTTCTTTTGTGGATAGTTTTCTCATTGGCAATCATACCACATCTTTTTTATATTAGTTTTTCTTCCAGTAAACATTACATAGTCTGCAGATAAAGTTTTTAAAACATTTTTAAGATTCTTAAACTAGCCTGGATTTTTACCAAACTTGGACAGAAGCTTCTGACAATCAAAAGATAGTATTGAGAGAATTCAATAGAGGAATAGTTTTTTTTTTCATCATTGTCGAGCCTGCAGAAAGCTCGACATAGGGATAGTGTTCCGACGGCGGCGTTAGCTCACTTCTTAAAAGCTTTATATTTTAGACGGTAGAAGATCTGGACCCTTCATACTTTGTATATAGATGCCTCATGTTACGAACTTTCAGTCAGTCACATGTCCAATGTGACCTTGACCTCATTTTCATGGTTCAGTGACTAAAAAAAAGTTCAGATTTTTTGTATTGTTAAATTCTCTCTTATTATAAGTAATTGGATAACTATATTTGGTATGTACGTACCTTGCAAGGTCCTAATGCCCATCAGACAGTTTTCACTTTACCTCGATCTCATTTCATGGATCAGTGAACAAGGTTAAGTTTTGGTGGTCAAGTCCATATCTCAGATACTATAAGCAATAGGTCTAGTATAGTTGGTGTATGGAAGAACTTTAAGGTGTACATGTCCAACTGGCAGGTGTCATCTGACCTTGACCTCATTTTCATGGTTCAGTGGTTATAGTTAAGTTTTTGTGTTTTGGTCTGTTTTTCTTATACTATATGCAATAGGTCAATATTTGGTGTATGAAATGATTGTAAGGTGTACATGTGTAGCCGACAGGTGTCATCTGACCTTGACCTCATTTTCATGGTTCAGTGGTCAAATTTAAGTTTTTGAGTTTTGGTTTATTTTTCTAATACTTTATGCATTAGGTCAACTATATTTGGTGTATGGAAATTTTTTATGATCTCTATGTCTGTTACGCATGTTTTATTTTACCTTTGTTTCACGGTCTATTGCTAAGTGTTCTGTTTTTGTGTTTGGTCTGTTTTTCTTTAATTTATAAGCAATAAGTCAACTATATTTGTTGTATTGAAGAATTGTTAGCTGTACATGTCTGCCTGACATGGGTCATCTGTTTTCAAACAATCTGTCATGGCTCAGCTGTTTATTACGATATTCTGCATAACCAAACAGCACTTTTCAGCTAAAATAGCTACAAGATGCGGCGCCTGGCATACTTCGTTTTGTAATTGGTTTTGACTCCACTGAATAATTTTACCCCTGCTTTAAAAAAAGTGTGGGTATACTGTTGAGCTTTGTCAATCTTTCGGTCCCATGAATATTTTTCATGGAAAATAGGAATGTGTCAAAGAGACAACCCTACCATAGAACAGACAACAGCAGAAGGTCACAAACACTATGCATCTTTCTTTCAAGCATTTCTAAAAAAATGGTTTCAGGGTTTATATAAGTCAGGTAAACTGTGATGTGTTTTCAGATTCATCATTCAACATCTTCCTGTTAAATTATTGTTGGGTTTTCTAGGCTATACCCTAAAAAAATGAATAGACAAACCAAAGAAAAGAAAGAAACATTTTCTTATAAAACAAAAAACAAAAACTTTAAACAGTTTATCATTATAACAAACATAAAAGACAAAATGAAAATTTAAAAAATCCTTTCAAAACATTTTCTATGAAGTAATATTCCAAACATTTCAAGGAACTGGGAGGAAACAGTATCACAGGTCAAGTTAGAGTACTAGACATAACACTTGTTTCTATTCTATCTCTACTATAGTATGATAGGCAAGGTTAATAGGCAATGCCAGAGAAAACCAGGCAGAACTTAGAAATTTTGTTCAACAACTTTTTTTGGATAAATGTGTTTTTGTATTGTATACACCTTGCTTTCTTGGGAAATGACATTTTTAAAAGTCATTTTGGGTTGTGTATAAAAAAATGAATTTGATTTTACAGTAAATTTGACTGCTTATTTAGGGAAATACAGGTATTAATTTCTCAACAAAAACAGCCTACAATAAAATAATTGATATATATTCTAAAAGATGACCATGAATAGCAGGAAATGATAATAACATCTCTGGTATCTGTTGATATGTAAATGTTCTAATGTAAAATAACTTGTTCATATCACCAAAAACAAGTCATGTCCAACAGTGATAAAACAAAAGCATGGATTGTTTTGCTAAAGAAATCATCAACAACACCTGATGTGATTATACTTTTATATTTTATTTTCAAATTAGACACTAAATATTTCTTCTTGGTAATTAAATTTAAAAGCATGGTCTAATAGAGGAAATAAGTTTTTCACAGGAAGGACAATTACGAATTTCAATAACTATAAAAAAAAAATGTCTGGTATGATTGCGAATGAGACAACTCTCCACAAGAGACCAAAGTGACTTAGAGATTAACACTTATGGGTCACCGTACGGCCTTCAACAATGAACAAAGACCATTCCGCATAGTCGGCTATAAAAGGCCCTGAAACAACAAGGTAAAACAATTCATTCTAGAAAACTAATGGCCTAATTTATGTACAATCAATGAATCAAAAACAAATATGTAACACTTTGATAAAGGACAACTACTGAATTAATAATGTCAACCAAAAACAATGTTTAGAAATTACATTGTATACTATAAAATTATATGAACCTATTCTTCAGTGTAGATTTTCAGAAAACTTATTATTATAATTAACAAATTATGCAAAAAAAAAGGTACAATAACTATGCTTGTTCCTGTTCATGATAGAAAAATAGGAAAATCATGACTTGCAAATTAGAAAAAATTCCTAGACCTATGACTGTTTTTGTTTCAAATATAGAAATAAGGAGATGCAGTATGATGGTCAATGAGACAACTATCCACTAAAGTACAAATGAAGTGAATGAGTGCAAATCATACAGCCTTCAACAATGAGGAAACCATACCGTAGTCTATTATGAAAGACAAATCATTTGAGAAAACTAAAGGCCTCATTTTTGTCTAGATTGACTGAGTCGAAAAGCAAGACATAGAATCCTGTTTCCAGCAGCAGCAGCGTCAACAATGTATTAGTTTGTGGTAGGTGGTAGGTCAAAGATATTTGATATGCAGTTGTATTAGTATTGGCACATCACATTACCATGGAGATTATTTGGCCCGCCCCCTCAGTTATGGCTATTGACTTTGAAAGTTTAATTATTTTTCATGTATTAGTTTGTGATTAGGTCAGTTTATGGAGAACCACTAGTGGTAGGTCAATGATAAATGGTATGCAATTTCTGAAGCATTGGCATATGTCATTTCCATGGAGATTATTTGGCCCTGCCTCCTCAGTTGTGGTTTCTTGACTTAAATTTTTGTTTATTTTAGTACATGTATTAGTTTATGGTTACGCGTTTTAAAAGGGAGCTGCTTATGATAAGTCAATGGTATTAATTATGCAGTTGTATTAGCATTGGCACATCTCATTTCCACAGAGATTTTTTTAGCCATGTACCTTCAGTCATGGTTCATTGACTTTGAATATTTGCAAATTTTCACATGTTTAAGTGTTGCTATTTTAATTTCAACATTTGCATTATCGAAATTACAAAAAAGCGAGACATATCTCTGTGATAACAGTTTATTACATATATAAACCTACTTCATACCAGAAGTATATAGATTAGTCTCAATGAAATCAAATTCATCACTCCAGAAACAGGCTAAGAAAATAAGTTGTGATATATAAACTGACTGCAAGTACACTTGTTGATATGTAGCCATGAAAACTTGACCAATAAATCATGAAAAATAAAGTTCAGATCTCAGAATATGTACTTGGGGTCTAAGCATGACACGGGATTGCCGATTATTTTGTAAGCGTGACACGTGAAAGTCAAATAATTGAGCCGTGAAAACAGGAAATGAGATCTAGCTGGACATGGGGAAATTACCAAACTAGAGGCTCTAAAGAGCCTGTGTCGCTCACCTTGGTCTATGTGAATATTAAAGGAAGCAGATGGATTCATGACAAAATTGTGTTTTGGTGATGGTGATGGTGATGTGTTTGTACATCTTACTTTACTGAACATTCTTGCTGCTTAAAATTATCTCTATCTATAATGAGCTTGGCCCATTAGTTTCAGTGGAAAATGTTAGTAAAAATTTTATGAAAATTGTTAAAAATTGACTATAAAGAACAATAACTCCTAAGGGGGTCAATTGACCATTTCGGTCATGTTGACTTATTTGTAAATCTTACTTTGCTGAACATTATTGTTGTTTACAGTTTATCTCTATCAATAATAATATTCAAGATAATGACCAAAAAGAGCAAAATTTCCTTAAAATTACTAATTCAGGGTCAGCAACCCAACAACGGGTTGTCCGATTCATCTAAAAATTTCAGAGCAGATAAATGTTGACCTGATAAACAATTTCACCCCATGTCAGATTTGCTCTAAATGCTTTGGGTTTTGAGTTATAAGCCAAAAACTGCATTTTACCCCATGTTCTATTTTTAGCCATCTTGGTTAGATGGCCGGGTCACCGGACACATTTTTCAAACTACTAACCCAAAAAATGATTGTGGCCAAGTTTGGATTAATTTGGCCCAGTAGTTTCAGAGGAGAAGATTTGTAAAATATTACTAAGATTTACAATAAATGGTTAAAAATTGACTATAAAGGGCAATAACTCCTAAAGGGGTCAGCTGACCATTTCAGTCATGTTGACTTATTTGTAAATCTTACCTTGCTGAACATTATTGCTGTTTACTGTTTATCTCTATCTATAATAATATTCAAGATAATAACCAAAAACAGCAAAATTTCCTTAAAATTACTAATTCAGGGGCAGTAACCCAACAACGGGTTATCCGATTCATCTGAAAATTTCAGGGCAGATAGATCTTCACCTGTTTAACAATTCTATCCCATGTCAGATTTGCTCTAAATGCATCGGTTTTTGAGTTATAAGCCAAAAACTGCATTTTACCCCTATGTTCTATTTTTAGCCATGGCGGCCATCTTGGATGGTTGGCCGGGTCACGGGACACATTTTTTAAACTAGATACCCCAATGATGATTGTGGCCAAGTTTGGTTTAATTTGGCCCAGTAGTTTCAGAGGAGAAGATTTTTGTAAAAGTTAACGACGACGACGCCGGACGCCAAGTGATGAGAAAAGCTCACTTGGCCTTTTAGGCCAGGTGAGCTAAAAATGAGAATTGCTTACGTATTTAGTATAAGTGGGAAAAGGGAATCTAATAAAACAGAAAGGACCTAAGTAGGTTGAAAATGCAGTCATGGACAACTGATATGTACAAGGTAGAAAACCAAAAATCATAAAAATATACAATATAATAAATTAGACTTAATTCTTTAAATACAAAGCTTTCTACAAACACTTTTAATAGAATGAGCTTATCTATTTCTCACATGTTGTTTTTTAAACCCTATGTTGTAGGCAAGTTTCACCTTGTCTTAGATTTTGAAAAGAATAATTTGTATGAATTTGTTTGCACCTGTCAAAGTCTGGAACCTGTTACTTTGACCTACAATGGTTTACATTTAACTTATTTTGACATTGATAGAAAGTTGTCTCATTGGCACTCATTTAACATCTTATATCTTCATACCAGTCATGTAACAAAGATACACTTCTCTTTTTTTTTTTAAAGGTCCTTGAGTATACCTAATGATAACGGATGCATAACCAGCAAATAAAAAAAGGATGAAACAATGTTAAAAGTTTCCAAAAATGCATTTATTTCTCATAAAATATCAAAATTAAATATGTAAAGTTAATAAAATCAACAAAAGTATATCAACATTCAATAATAAAATAAATAATTCTGTAACTCACAACAGTTCTAAAACAGCAGTAGACACCTTATTGGACAAGAACAAAATTTATTTTTTGTTAAGAACCGGTAAGCATTTTCTGACAGCAGACAGTATGCAGGTGATTGAATCATTACAATGTTACACTTTAAAGGTTTAATTAAAGCAAATTTGATAAACAATAATTTTTATCAGTCAAAAGCAGATTTTCAAAAAAATTTATTTTACTCCAAAATATTCAAAAGCAGACATAGAGTTAGTCAATATTTGATAGGAATTCCGAAAATTGAGTTCAATATTAAACTTTCGCTGGCTTTTCTAAATATAAAAGTTGAAATAAAATGATTGTTTTCAGTAATTACAATTTCAAGAAAAAGGAAATCCTCTTGTCCATAATATTAAGAGGATTGTTTTGAAGCTTCAACAAACAAGTTAAACATTACATATTTAGTTTCCAATATATTGCTTAAAAAATAGCAGTAAAGAGCAATCTAGTTAGAATTTAAGGAAATGTCATATATTAAATATTCAGGTAGGTATTTCATCACAAACTGAAATATTTATACCATATTTGCTCAAAGAAAAGAAAATAAATCTCAGAATATTCAAACTTTGTATCTGCTAAGATTAAAAGTCAAAAATATGTTTATTTTAAAAATAACAAATCCAAAACATCTAAAGATTTTGCAATTAATGCCAATACGTGTGGAATGTCCGTGTAGATAACACCATCACAAAGTTTGTATTGAAAACAACAACAAAAACTATCAATGTTTTCCATCTAGTCCATTTATATATCATAGGCACAGGGACAAAGGCAGTTATTATCACAGTAAGTCCTGTTCAGATCTCTGAAATTGAAAAAATATTGTTAATACCAATCAATTACTGTTTCACAATTAAATGCATGGGAGTCACATTTTAAGAATAAAACCACCTACTGTCAATTCATTTATTTTCATGGGTACCAATAGAGGAAAAGTTGCATATTCGTGGATATTTAATTTCATGGTTTTGGCAAAGTCTACATACGTTCCTTCAGAAAATTTGTAATTCGTTGAACATTAAAAATCGTAGTTCCCTTGTAACCTCTAAATCCGCGAAAATTAATATCCAACGAAAATATTAATGAATCCACAGTACATTATAAAATGTGTTCCCTTTACATTTTTTTTTACAAAATTTCAAAGAAAATATAATTCACAACTAATTTTAATGTCTCCAATCTTCCACCAAGTCTTAAGTTTCAAACGATCCTGAATAATTTTGATTGTAGCTTGATTATAAAACACCTTATATATTATGCTCATTCAGGACAAACAAATTAATGTGCTTTAATTATACAACATACAGTCTAGGTGAGTACAACTTAAGGATTATGGGAGGATAATAGATAATATGCTCCCATAATCCTGGTTATAAATACTGCACATTTTACTGTATATTCAGAAATTATGGCTAGTTTTTTTTAATGCGATAATGTGACTCTGTATCATAATAAGGAAAACTAGCATTTTGATATCTGGATGTCGGTTTCCCTGCAATCCCAATAAAAAATCTCACACTTTTGTTTATTTTTCAAAAATCGCAATATCAAATGCATTTACAGTAATGAAGAATAAATAATTCAACTAACCCTACTAACTTATTTTCTAAGTCCCTGAATATGAATATTTGTTAACTTACCTTGGTAATTAAATCAATTGATGTTTCCATTAATCCCCACCTTCTGAAATAAAATAAGATATTTTCATAAAAACTGGATTATAATTATCAACATCACTGATAAACATGAACAACTAGATACCATTGAGATGGGAGCCATCTCTGTGGGCCCCGCTGTCAATAACGCGGGGTAAATAAGTTGTATGGATAATCTGATATGAAGCATTATTTGAAGTTATTACATAGTCTCATCTGAAACCAAAGTTTTTTTGACCTTGACCTTTGACCTAGGAAGTTGAACATACATCATGACACGCCCTCTGGTGGTGGTTAAAATGGATGTCAAGTATAAACTTTGAAATAACGGTTATCTAGATATGGAGCGGACACAGGGTTGTCAACTGAAACCAAAGTTTTTTTACCTTGACCTTTGACCTAGGAAGTTGTACAAACATCATGACACGCCCTCTGGTGGTGGTTAATAAACATGTAAAGTATAAAGTATGAAATCATAATGGTTCTCTAGATATGGAGCGGACACAAAGTTAAAGTGTTACGGACGGACAGACTGATCACTATAGGGTGACCCGCCTAAAGGCGTGGCCCTCATTAAGTGCATAACATTTATTTTTTTTTGGAGTCATAATTTCATTTTCATATTTATACAGATATTGATTTCAATTTTGTTGCATCTTTTTCATAGAAAGTTCTTGCATAATTAAATTTTTTAAATCTCCCTCCAACACTCCCTCAAAAACCACATATTTCAACTGAGAGGATCAGTATTTATCAAGTATATTCATTTAGGTTGCAACAATTCTCAAGTATTTTTACATCTCTGGCTTTTAAATGTTTGGGTTTGAACATTTCTAATCAAGGTATTTAAAATCCATAAAATGATTTGGAATTTCAAAAAAATTAACCTTAGAATGCCGAGATAGTTCTTTAAAGATTTCAATTCAGCAAAAGACAAGTCAGTGGCCGATCCAGAAATTTTCATGAAAGGGGCCCACTCTAGTCATACTTCAGTGATTCCCTATATAATCAACCAAATTTTCCACACAAACAAATTCAAATACCTTAACTTGTTTTTAACAAATTTTCTAATCATTTACATACCTGGCTTTGTTTCTTCCTTTTTCTCTTCTTCTTTTGATTCTATGAGGAAGGAAAAAAACATGAATTATGTTATGAACAGAAGTTTCAGAACCCCGATGCATTAAAGTCATATGAAACAAGTGACTGGTGAAAAATAATGTATATCCCATTCTTGAACCAATGCATGTATATATTATAAACTTAGTCTTCTGTGCACGATTTTATCAGTTAACTAATAACCTCAACCTCATTGTTCTAATTTCCTCAATAGTGCAATATGCATGATTATGAGATTGATTTGTCATTCTAAGGAGAACACTAGCAGATTTCATTTTAGAGTTTTGTGCACTTACTTGCAGTAACCAAACACCTTTTCAAGACTAGTGCAGAGTTCTTGAAAAGAAATCTTTTGGTTCACAAGTCCTAAAAATTCTGGGGAGAACATGGATTTATACATATTTTTAGTGTTTTATAGTGCACTTATGTTGACTAAAAACCTCAATCTTGAAAAGAAACTTGTTTAATGGATATTTTGGTTGACAGTCCAGAAATTTGTCATTCTGGGTAGAACACAGACATATACTCATTTTTAGTGTTTAGTGCACGAAAAACCACTTTTAAAGGCAAGTGCAGAGTTCTTGAAATGAAATTTGTTTCAATGGATCTTTTGATTGACAGTTCGAAAGTATGTCAGTTTAAATAAATGATTCTTTTAGAAAGTTCACTAGCTTCTGTCAAGACATTTGAACTGACATGGTTGCAAAAATTGTAAAAAATTTAAAATCTTTATCAAATGATTTGGACTGACACTTCACAAGAACTCTGTGACAGTGTCTCCACCCCCAAAAGTGCATCCCATAACCTCACCCTCAGTGGTTTGTGTGTCAGGTGCTTTTTCCTCTGATTGTGTTTCTTCTTTTTTCTCTTCACCTTTAAAATTGTACATAAACTTTATTAACTTGCAGTGATGACAATAATGGCTCTGAAGATTAAGTTCACTGAAACTAATTAAAATCTATAGGTCCTAACTGAATAAATAGGTTGTTTGAAAGACTGGCTTGCTTCTGATTTTTTTTTAAAGAAAACAGACATTTTTTCTCCTTTTTTTCTTTCTAAATCTAACATTTTCAAATATAAAGATAATCCTACATTTAGAAAATGGATCTTAAAAAATTTATAACAAATAAAAAAAATTAAGCGCATTAAAAAAATATTTAATTCTATTTTTCATATGGTTAAAATATCTTCTAACAAATAAATATTACATAGACAGATTAAAATATTCCAAAATTCAAGGTTTATATAATTTGCAACCCTCACCCTGTGCAGTGCTTTCCTCTGTCTTTTGTTCTGTTTCTTCACCTATAGTGAAAGAAATTGTGACCAAATGATATAACGATGAAATTCAATCATTTAAAGAGAAAGTGTCATATAATAAACAGTTAGAGTATAGCAAATATACTTGAGTTTGTATAAGGGGCAGTGAAGTTATTCTTGCTTGCTTTAATACGTTGACCATAGGCAAGCACAATTCAATTTTAAATCATATATATAACCTCAGGGTTGTTGTTATATAAGGAATGGCCCATTGAGCTTAGGGTAAAATGAATAGGGCACAATTTTAGAGATAACTTTTGGCCACAAAGTAAATAATCTTTTTTTTCAATCAGATGCATTGAATCAATTTAAATACAATTAAATCACCCTTAAACAAGAATGTGTCCAAAGAACATGGATGCCCCACTCGCACTATCCTTTTCCATGTTCCATGGACCGTGAAATTGGGTAATAATCTAAGTTGGTATTAAAATTAGAAAGATTATACTATAGGGATCATATGTACTAAGTTTCAAGTTGATTGGACTTCAATTTTATCAAAAACTACCTTGACCAAAAAACTTTAACCTGAAACTCCCACTTTCATTTTCTATGTTTAGTGGACCATGAAATTGGGGTCAAAAGTCTAATTTGGCTTCAAATTTAAAAAGATTATATCATAAGCAACAAGTTTACTAAGTTTCAAGTTGATTTGACTTCAGCTTCACAAAAAAAACTACCTTGACCAAAAACTTTAACCTGAAACTCCCACTTTCATTTTCTATGTTCAGTGGACCGTGAAATTGGGGTCAAAAGTCTCATTTGGCTTTAAAATTAGAAAGATCATATCATAAGCAATAAGTCTACTAAGTTTCAAGTTGATTGGACTTCAGCTTCATCAAAAACTACCTTGACCAAAAACTTTAACCTGAACCACAGACGGACGGACGAATGGATGCACAGACGGACGAACAGAGGCACAGACCAGAAAACATAATGCCCCTCTACTATCGTAGGTGGGGCATAAAAATTGGTGTAAAATAACAGAAAACTGTATATTAATCCTTACTTGGTTTTTCTTCTGTTTTACTCTCTTCTGAAAAATAAATACCAAATGAATATAAAAAGTTAATACAAACTTTTTCATCTCTTATTGTTTGATTGTTTGCCAGTACTGGAAAGTTGAAAGCTGTAGTGCATATTTTGAATATGAACAATCTCCTAGCTTGAGATTAAACAATTCTTACTTTAAAGAATTATTTTTTATAGATTTCATCTTTTTTTTGGTTGGAACAATATAATTAAAATTGCAATTATCTCGATCAAATTTTCAAATTTGGTATCTAATTGGTATATTACACAAGACTTATTCTAATTCACAGATCCAATAATTCAACTTTTATTTCCACTTTGGAAATGTTTTTCCCTCAAGATTATTTTGCAGTAAGAAATCAGAATGCAAGTTAGTATATATTATGTAATTCTAGAACCTGGTTCTAATGGTTAACTGACGCAACCTCATAATAAAACATACACTTTGTTGGAAGAAGTAAATTCAGGAATATTAGTAGAACCATAGTTATGATATTAGAGTAACCAAAACCATAGCAGCCCTAGTTTTTATTGCACTCAGGTCAGTTCATAATTTAAACCTTCAATTGGAAAGAGTCCTAAAAATCTTTACAGCCAATTGCATTGTGTGTGTAGGTAAAGGTACTATCTTTGGTTAGCTTGCTTGCTAGCTGAACCATACAGTCATTATTAGGTAAGGTAAACTACCCTCCTTTAAGAGTAGATTAGTCCGAATAATAACCAAGCTACTTTGAAAGGAGGGTTGTATATCTTAACTTATAAATGACTTCACGGTTCAGCTAGCAAAGCGATGGACCTTTACCAACACACTCAATGCAATCAGCTGTAAAATTATAAAATAAGAAGATGTGATACTATTGCTCAATAGACAGTTATCCGTTAGAGAACAAATGATGTGGATGTAAGCAATTAAATGTCACATTACAGCCTTTAACAATGGAGCAAAATCTATACCATTTTTGTAAGCTAATAGAGTGTTATGTATCAGTATGTATGGTCGGATTATGTTTCTGTGTGAAAGAGAGAGTTGTTCCCCTTTTGCCAGTATATGTATTAATGTTTGTGACGTCATCTTTGTCTGATTAAAATGTAGAAATGGAAGCTGATGTGTTTTTATGTGTCCGTATGTGATCGCCTCCATCCATGCTACCAGAGCTACTCCCCTAGTCTGTAATATGGTGGAGGACCCGGGAGTTTAATGGTTAAGATTTTACGACCTGTGGTATCGAACATCTGTGTCTGGGATTTCACAGAGAGATATTAATGATGTTGTGGTTTTTACATAATGAGTTTTAATGAGATTTAGTGGTTAGATTAGCTGATTTGTAACTAAAAGTTATGCACACTTGTCATTTTGACAGATAAGATAAACAGAATTTCTGTTTCAAGACTACATTAATTACACTGGGAACTAACTTTAAACCATGATCATTGATTTTAATTGATACAAATGTTTAATTTTTAATTTTTTTTTCATATTTATTTTGACCTTATAATTTTTTTTTACTGCATATTTTAGCGATGATCTTTTAAAACTGTCTGTTTTTTTTGGGGTTTTTTCTCATTTTTTTTTTAGACTAAACAAAATTTGTAGTCATAAAATTTAACATAGAATTATTATTTAATGAGAACTTATGATTTATTTTTTTCAAGTTTTAAATGTGTGTATATTAAAGTACAATCAGTATTTGCTGAGAGGTTGTTTCAATTTTGTTTTTTATTATTATTATTCATAATTTTTACATAAATAGATTTCATTGACCAGTAAGAAATTTTTAGTAAATATTTGTTTTGTGGGCGGGATGTTATGTATCAGTATGTATGGTCTGATTATGTTTCTGTGTGGAAGAGAGAGTTGTTCCCCTTTTGCCAGTATATGTATTAATGTTTGTGACGTCATCTTTGTCTGATTAAAATGTAGAAATGGAAGCTGATGTGTTTTTATGTGTCCGTATGTGATCGCCTCCATCCATGCTACCAGAGCTACTCCCCTAGTCTGTAATATGGTGGAGGACCCGGGAGTTTAATGGTTAAGATTTTACGACCTGTGGTATCGAACATCTGTGTCTGGGATTTCACAGAGAGATATTATTGTTGTTGTGGTTTTTACATAATGAGTTTTAATGAGATTTAGTGGTTAGATTAGCTGATTTGTAACTAAAAGTTATGCACACTTGTCATTTTGACAGATAAGATAAACAGAATTTCTGTTTCAAGACTACATTAATTACACTGGGAACTAACTTTAAACCATGATCATTGATTTTAATTGATACAAATGTTTAATTTTTAATTTTTTTTTCATATTTATTTTGACCTTATAATTTTTTTTTACTGCATATTTTAGCGATGATCTTTTAAAACTGTCTGTTTTTTTTGGGTTTTTTTCTCATTTTTTTTTTAGACTAAACAAAATTTGTAGTCATAAAATTTAACATAGAATTATAATTTAATGAGAACTTATGATTTATTTTTTTCAAGTTTTAAATGTGTGTATATTAAAGTACAATCAGTATTTGCTGAGAGGTTGTTTCAATTTTGTTTTTTATTATTATTATTCATAATTTTTACATAAATAGATTTCATTGACCTGTAAGAAATTTTTAGTAAATTTTTGTTTTGTGGGGGCGGGATGTTATGTATCAGTATGTATGGTCTGATTATGTTTCTGTGTGGAAGAGAGAGTTGTTCCCCCTTTTGCCAGTATATGTATTAATGTTTGTGACGTCATCTTTGTCTGATTAAAATGTAGAAATGGAAGCTGATGTGTTTTTATGTGTCCGTATGTGATCGACTCCATCCATGCTACTAGAGCTATTCCCCTAGTCTGTAATAAGAGGTCCTGAGATGACAAAAATGTGAACAAAACATAATCAACTGCCTGATTTATGATTAAACCATTAAATTTTTTTTTTTAAATAAAAAAAAATATGACAGACAACAGCCAACAATGACCTTTGAATTACAGCTTTAAAACTAGGGAATGGTACATACAAAATGTGGCAGGTTAAACCAAGTTTGTAAGAGCTTAACCTCAACTGGAAACAAAATTCAGATTAAAATTTTGCTCAGTATATATTTGATCAGATGGATCCTTGTACAGTAATAGTGAATTTAACAGAAGTTATTATTTGTCAGGTAGTTTAGGAGTTAGGGATAAAATTAGGTCTTGAATTTTTTTTATAAAAGAGGATTCAGGCCATGGGTTGGGAAAGATAAATCTGATGATATTGTTTAACAATCTTATGCAACAAATTGTCTTCCCTCACTGCAAAAAGGGTAAATATCATGTGTTTTCAAATACACAGGAGCACAATTAAGTTTGACTTGTGTGGAGATTCAACCCTGTTGGTGAAATTACCAACACCTCAAATATTTAGAAAACTGACACACCTCTCCAAATTTCATCGAGTGGTCTATAACCTGCAAAGATGTGAAAACTTTAAATGAAAAGGTAAAAAAAAAATCTTATGAAGGGTCAGGTCAAATTTTTTTAAATACAACCCCCCCCCCCATTTCCTCTCCAACATTTGATTGTAGAAGGTTGAGGTTAGCATTAGTGACAGAGAAAATTCATTGTTATATAAGGAAATGGGATAACAAAGCTGAAAGGAAAATGTTAGCAAGGAAATGTGTCAAATAAATACAAGATTCAAGTGTAACTGAAATTCTGATATCAATCAATTATTACTGATGATATTTTACAGAGCTCTTACTAATTTATAACATAATTTGTTGACAAAAGAGATTGCAGTCATACTTTACTATTCTTATGTCATGATGCAATGTTTGGTTGCTATAAATTTTATATGTGTTGTTACACTTCTTTTATTAGTCCCATGCCAAGAATATTTATTAATTTTGATGCAATGTTTGGTTGCTATAAATTTTGTGTGATGCTAATTACTCTTTCTGTTTAGTAACATGTAATTTATACAGTGAACTGTAAATTACACATCAACTCTCTGCAACTGATATGAAAGGCAATTTTTTTTTGAATAATCAGAACTTCAGTTACAAATTACAGATTGATGGATAGAAATTAAGCTTTACATAAGAATTTCTGATTAGAAATTATTAGCAAGCAAGGTAACAGGATAAATGGATTATTTTCTGGTTAGGAAAACAGGTATAATACAGGAGGTTTGACAAACCTTGCTGTTGTTCCTCAGGCTTAGTCTCAGTTTCAGACTGAGGCTGAGCCTCACTTTCAGAGGGCTTAGCCTCTGTTTCAGATGGCTTTGGTGAAGGGGCTTTAGTTTCTTCTTCTGTAAAGCATATATTTACATATTCAATCTTTCTTATAATGCTTTGCAATATTGGTATTTTTATGCACAATTTCTTTTTTTTTCATATTGCAGTTCATTAAACATGCTGATTTCTCATAATTTGCCAACAGAAATCAGATCAAATTTACCTGTAGAAAAACCAAATATTTATAACTTTTACAGCTACATATATTTTTTCATGTCTTCACTAAAACTACATTTGGCCTGTAAAGTAGAAATATGTGATAGTTGAAGCCTTTCTGCTCCAAATGTTCATAATTTTGACAGCCAATGAAACTCCAGCATTCCAACTTTTGGAGTTGTGCATTATAAGGCAAAAAACAGAGGGGTCCAAAATGTCTAAAAAAAACATAATGCAGTATGGAGCATTGTCAGATCATTGAATGTGAAAAGGGAGATTGTAATTTAAGGTGGTACCTAACACTACAGGGAGATAACTCTGTAAGTCAGCTAAACGTTTTGATTACATTGTGTTATAAAAGGAATGTTAAGCTTCTCAATGATCAAAATTGATGTTTGTCAAACTGCTATATAACCAGTGTAATTTTTCTGACAAAACGCTGGGTTCAAAATTTTTGAAATTTTTATATTTTTGTTAAAGGGTCAAAGTAAATACTTTGTCAAAATTTTATGAAAATTAAACGAGACAAATTAATTTTAGTGAAAGTGTTGGGTACCACCTTCAATGTATTCTTATTACCTGTTTTTTCTTCTTTTGGTGCTTCCTCTTGTTTTTCTGAAAAATGTTAAAAAATTTCAAATTATTATATATAAATTGAAATTGATTATTTGGTCCCAGGAAATTAAGGTGATAAACATTATTTATATAAATTATCAAATTCAATGAAATAATGTTATCTAACTATTTTTTTGGACAGCACCTCAATTAAGTCATTGTGTGTGTTAAGATCAATATCAAAAAGAATATCACAGCAATTAACTAGACAATTCACTTTTAACCAATCAACAAAGCTGCGTAAAAAGAGCAAGGTGCTGAAAAAGTATTAGCAAAAAAATTGCTTTGATATTTTGATTGTATTCTTGGTCTCTTCAGTTAAGGTGTTTTTATCAATTTTAAAAGTTATAAGTTAATGGTATAATTAAGAACCTAAAAGAGAAAACTTTTTTTATTATTTTCCATAAAAGCTAGGGAGGAAAATGAAATGAAGCAATTATAGAATATTGGAAATCTGTACAAAGGCATTGGTCCCAAGCTGGAACTATACTGATATCTGAAAGCTGAAAACATGTTGGGGTTTTTTTTTTCAGAAGAAAAAAATCCTGTAAAAAACAAAAGTAATTGTTAAAACTTTTTTTCAAATTATGATTATCATTCTATCCAAACAAATACTCCACATTTTCTTGTAACAGTTAAATTGCTATAAGAATTTGACCTTGAAGTACTTTAAGGTCACCTTTTCCCTCTATTAAAATATATACAACAAAGAAACCATTACCTGAAGCAAGCATAGGATATTACAAAACATATTTTACTATTAGGCTACATTACAATCAGAGCATGCATTATACATACACAAAAAATATATTTATATAACAAAAAATACAATTTGGCACTAATATATATTAGTATAAAGATTATAACTTCAGTAACTGGAACACAATAGCCAACTCAAATTCTTGTATTACTTCACCCTACAAAAATTGGTCAGTGAAATTCCACTGGAATCCCATTCAAGTTCTCCATGCATTAGAATTCAACTGGTTTCCATTGGGCAATTTTATCTGGGTTTTCAGATGATTCCAGTGGAATCTCATTGATAATTTATAAATTCCAGTGGGATTCTGGGCAATTTCCACTGAGATTTCAATAGAATCCAAATGAGATCTCGATGAATTCCAGTGGGATTTTAATGATGTTTGGTGGGATTTTAATGCAACCCCTATGAAAACAGTTAGCATTTTCAGACATTTTGTATTAATTTCTGTTATAACATTTTTCTTACAATTTTTTTTTCAATATTCAAAATGATTAATTTTTTACTTTTTGTGGTCATTTTGAGTGTTCCAGCCATTGAAGTCTACAATACATAATTAAAAAAACAACAGCATACCAAATAAACAAATTAATATCTTCTTAGAACTGTTCAAATGCATTCAGATTGTTCAGTAAATACCAATTTGAGATAGAGAGAGATAAAAATTTAAACTCTGTAGATGAAAAAAGTAAGATGATTTCAACTTCTGTTAGTTGAACCATTCTGATTCACAAATCTATCATCATTAGCTCTTATTTGTTTTGAAATGACAAAAATGATATAAAAATATGGTGCCATTGCCATAGAGAAAGCTTTCTGCCAAAAATCTAAGGCCAAATTCCAGATATATATGCATTTGCTCAGTTGCAAAAAAGGTAGAAAAGTAGTATAACAGTATATTCTAGCCATTTCAATTTATAAGGGAAACATGAAGATATGCAATAGGGAATCCAACCTCCACTTCCTTATGACAGACAGAATATAAGTGTTTTTAGCATAGACAATCTATAAGTTATATATAATGTATATATATATAGGTGTGTGTATATTAAAGATAATTCTTGTATACTATAGCTAAAAAGTACAAGGTCGTTTAACTAAACATCTTCTTTAAGCACCATATAATCTACAACTTGGTTAGTCTAAATAAATATAATGATGGAGGTCAAGGTCAACTAAAGGACAAGCAGTGCTGTTGTACCTTCTTTGATTGTTTCACCTGATTGTTTAGTTTCTTTTTGTTTATCTAAATCAGATTTCTCTTTTTCAAGAGATTTTGATTGTTCCCCTTCTTTTTGAGATTTTGCTGATTTTTCCCGCTCTTTTTGAGACTCTGCAGACTGCTCACTTTTTGAAATTGATTTTTCAGTCTGATCTCCATTTTTGTCAGACTGTTCCTGGGCTTTTTGAGATTTTGCAGACTGTTCCCTTTCTTTCTGATTTTCAGAATCAGATAATGTTCCTTTTTGTTTACCTATTACATAAATCAGTTTTTTTCTTGAATACATGTGTATATCTTTGTGGAGTATTGTGTAAACTGTAGTAAAACATATATAAATAAAAGAAATGCATGTCCATGAAACACAGATGATGCCACAGCTTGCATATAATGTTATAAAGGGACATAATTCAATAACAGTAAAAGTGACACTACCCAAATTTGAAAATTGATCTGTTTCTTGTAAAAACATTTTATATAACGTTTATAACAGTTGGTTGAAGAGACATGAAAATAGCGAATGGAATAGAAAAAAAATTAGCAATTTTTCCATTTGTAAAGGGACATAAATCTAAAACAGTAAAAGTAACACTAGCCAAATTCAAACTTGATCTGTGTTTGGCAAGGGCATACCAATCAAAATGACTGAGTGAAACTGAAATGATGTTGTCTGCCATGAAGATTTTAGGCTAACTGTTAATAAGATGCTTTAATTAATTCTACATTTTGTAAATAAACATTTATATATACTCTTATATTGAAAGCTCTTGTTACTAACATGTAATAGTTATAGTAGACCAAAAGTAATGTAGTATCCTTAGTAACAAACCTTAGTTATTTTTTAATAAAAAGAAATATACCCAATTAATAAATAAGTATACAAGTACAATAAAGACTACTACAAGATAGACAGATTAAGGTTATACACTACTGAGATTGTGCATGCACGGTTTACCTTCTTGTTGTTCCTCTTTAGATTGTTCTTCTTTGGATTCTTCTGTAATCAACAGTTTAAGCTATGATTGTCATTGCTTTACACAAATAGGAGTATATTTGTATATAAAAAATGCTTACTATGTTGATCAAATAGTCATAAAAAACATACAGTTAATATTTTCATTAGCAAAATTTAAAACGAAGTATGATGAAATTTCAGAAAGTGATAGAGAGCTGGAATCTTTCCTTTTTGATTTTAATAGTATTTCTAATGTACATTATATGCTCATGAATAAAATTTGAACACAAAAAAACATTGGTTAAAGTCATTTCTGCTTCTAAAACAAATACAGATAGTGTTCTTCTGAGGTATTTGAAATATCATCTTGGTAAAAAGAAAAATTCCAAATACAATCTTTTTTCTAAAAATTGTAACATCACATTCATAACACTACCTATATAAGAAATCAATTCAGATAGCCTCATATTCAAGAAATATAGCATCAAAATACCATGATGCTAAAATGCTAGAATTGAAAATATGTCTATTAATTTGTCCTATCCAATTGAAGTTTAAAAACACTATAAAACAAAGACAGAATAATTAAAATAATAAGATGTGCCATGATTGCCAATGAGACAACTGAAGTTAAAGCTATATGTATATCAAAAAGCTATCAAATTTTAATCAGTTTCTAGTTTGCCCTTAATATAACTGAAGTTAAAGCTATATCAACCAGATGCTCCGCAGGGCACAGCTTTATACGACCGCAGAGGTTGAACCCTGAACGGTTGGGGCAAGTATGGACATTCAAGCTGGATTCAGCTCTTAATTTAGATTGTTATTAAATAGTTGACACAGCATAGGTTTCGGACACAGAATGAATGTGGTCTAATGAACTCAAAATATTTGTTTTGCCTTTGAGCAATTCACTATGCTGTTGAATATTAATCCTCTCAAAAAAATGTTTGAAGAAATTTTCTTTCTATTTATGAAATCTAAAATGAGAAAAATTTAACACCCACCCCCATTTTTTTTTCACATCCCCCTTTCCCTTTTTCCAAAACTGATCTCAATTCAAATTTCTAATGGAGTTTGCAACAATAACTACTCATTTAAATACATCATAAAATATTAAAATGTAACAAAAGGTGCTTGTTATCACTGAATGGTAAAGATTGTTTTAATTTATCAGTTGGTAGTAAAAGTGAATATACATTGTATATTGTATAAAACAATGATTTAAGTTGATTCAACTACTATTCTGGACAAAGAAAGATAACTCCAATCAATTGAAAATTTCTTGCTATTGCACAATAATGTGCAATTATATATTTCTTGCTATTGCGCAATACTGTGCAATTGAAAATATTTGGTATTGCACAATACTGTGCAATTGAAGATTTCTTGCTATTGTGCAATACTGTGCAATTGAAAATTTTTGCTATTGCACAATACTGTACAATTGAAGATTTCTTGCTATTGCTGAATACTGTGCAATTGAAAATTTCTTGCTATTGCACAATACTTAATATAATAATTTTGGATCCTGATTTGAACCAACTTGAAAACTGGGCCCATAATCAAAAATCTAAGTACATGTTTAGATTCAGCATATCAAAAAAGCCCAAGAATTCAATTTTTGTTAAAATCAAACTTAGTTTAATTTTGGAACCTTTGGACTTTAATGTAGACCAATTTGAAAACGGGACTAAAAATTAAGAATCTACATACACAGTTAGATCTGGCATATCAAAGAACCCCAATTATTCAATTTTTGATGAAATCAAACAAAGTTCAATTTTGGACCCCGATTTGAACCAACTTGAAAACTGGGCCAATAATAAAAAATCTAAGTACATTTTTAGATTCAGCATATCAAAGAACAACCAAGGATTCAATTTTTGTTAAAATCAACTAAGTTTAATTTTGGACCCTTTGGACCTTAATGTAGACCAATTTGAAAGCGGGACCAAAAATTAAGAATCTACATACACAGTTAGATTCTGCATATCAAAGAACCCCAATTATTCAATTTTTGATGAATTCAAACAAAGTTCAATTTTGGAAAATGCTTATTTGGGCCCTTTTTGACCCCTTATTCCTAAACTGTTGGGACCAAAACTCCCAAAATCAAACCCAACCTTCCTTAAGTGGTCATAAACCTTGTGTTTAAATTTCATAGATTTCTATTTACTTATACTAATGTTATGGTGCGAAAACAAAGAATAATGCTTACTTGGGCCCTTTTTGGCCCCTTTTTCCTAAACTGTTCAGACCTCAACTCCCAAAATCAATCCCAACCTTCCTTTTGTGGTCATAAACCTTGTGTTTAAATTTCATTGATTTCTATTTACTTATACTAAAGTTATTGTGCGAAAACCAAGAATAATGCTTATTTGGGCCCTTTTTTGGCCCCTAATTCCTAAACTGTTCGAACTAGAACTCCCAAAATCAATCCCAACCTTCCTTTTGTGGTCATAAACCTTGTGTCAAAATTTCATAGATTTCTATTTACTTAAACTAAAGTTATAGTGCGAAAACCAAGAAAATGCTTATTTGGGCCCTTTTTGGCCCCTAATTCCTAAAATGTTGGGACCAAAACTCCCAAAATCAATCCCAACCTTTCTTTTGTGGTCATAAACCTTGTGTCAAAATTTCATAGATTTCTATTTACTTAAACTAAAGTTATAGTGCGAAAACCAAGAAAATGCTTATTTGGGCCCTTTTTGACCCCTAATTCCTAAAATGTTGGGACCAAAACTCCCAAAATCAATCCCAACCTTCCTTTTGTGGTCATAAACCTTGTGTTAAAATTTCATAGATTTCTATTTATTTTTACTAAAGTTAGAGTGCGAAAACTAAAAGTATTCGGACGACGACGATGACGAGGCAGACGACAACGCCGACGTGATACCAATATACGACCAAAAAAATTTCAATTTTTGCGGTCGTATAAAAAGCTATAAAAACTTGATTAGTTTCTAATCTGCTTTTTTCAATTTAAAGATAATAACAAAAGCTAAAAACAACCAACATTTAAGTCTGCGCTTTAAAACTAAAGTTAAGACTATAACAACAAGAATGTGTCCATAGTACACGGATGCCCCACTCGCACTATAATTTTCTATGTTCAGTGGACCATGAAATTGGGGTCAAAACTATAATTTGGCATTAAAATTAGAAAGATCATATCATGGGGAACATGTGTACTAAGTTTCAAGTTGATTGGACTTCAACTTTTTCAAAAACTACCTTGACCAAAAACTTTAACCTGAAGCGAACGGACGGACGCACAGACGGACGAACGGAGGCACAGACCAGAAAACAAAATGCCCCTCTACTATCGTAGGTGGGGCATAAAAAGCTACAGAGACTAAATTAGTCTATATTCTGTCATGCAAAAGTATTAAAACTAAAGTTAAAGCTATAACAAAAAGCTAGAACCTGAATTAGTCTGCAATCTGCCCAATAAAACTAAAGATAAGGCTAAAACAAAAAGCTAGAACCTGAAATAGTTTTTAGTCTGCCCTATACAACTAAAGTTAAAGCTATAACAAAAAGCTAGAACCTGAATTAGTATACACGCATCTATAGTCTGATTTTGATAAAAACAAAAAGAACTTAATCAAGAAGAACAAACACCTACAAAGTCTACAGTCCTGCCATATAAAGATTTCTGTGGATTCCTTATTATTCATGAGGTACGTACCAAATTTTGTGGGTATAAGTATACCACATATTTTGTGGGTTAAGACACCAAAATTTTGTGGGTATAGGTCAACCACAGACTTTGTGGTTATAGGTTCACCACAAATTTTGTGGTTATAGGTACACCACAAATTTTGTGTTATAGGTACACCACACATTTTATGGGTACAGGTAACCCACCACTTATATGGGTATAGGTAATAATAACCCACAAATTTTGTGGGTATAGGAAAACCACAAATTTAAATGTTTAATGAATTTTCTAAAGGTGTGTAAACAAACTAATGCAAAACTTTGAATTAAATATCAAAGAAAATACAATTGTTCCTCAATCCAAAGAAATTGGTACCCACGAAAAATAAATGAATCCACAGTTTTGTTATATTGACTATATATGATATAAGATATATTTTGTACCTGTAGGCTGTTCGTCTGTTTTTTGTTCTGTAAAAATAATTCATTTGTAAGCATATTGTCGAAAACATGATATAAAATTGTATTCCAAGTTTTGTGTTTTGTGAAAAATTTGATAAGTTCAATCAAGTCTTTTACTGAGTAAATGTGATGTATTTTCAAATCAAGAAAAGTGGTTTCTATTAAAATGTCTCTGCTACCACCTTAAACATGAGAAAGTTTTTTATCGTTTACATTTTCAGTCACAATTGTCTTTAATTGTGCATAAACCTGCATGTTCATATGATTTCAGAATTTCTTTTTCAGCATGTCACATTTGTTGTTTACATTCAGACAAATGATGCACATTGAATTACAATGGGTATTTTATACTTCATTTACAAAATACGATGTCAGTAAACTTATTTATAAATTATATTTCATCTTTAATTTTCATGTTCTTTCATAAAAAAAGAAGTTTTTGAGGTATAGGACACAAATTGATCTACAATCTACCAATAACTAATCAAGAAAAAGAATCATAACAAAAAGTACAAATGGCATTAGTCTACAATTTGCAGAAGTTAAAAGCTAAAACAAAAACATAAAAAGATAATAGGTTAATCTGTAAGATTAGTTTTCTGTATACAACTAAAAGAGTCAAAAACTATAACAAAAGATTGTAAAATAAGAACAAAAAAGGGTTTAGTCAGAATCAAAAATAATAGGCAAAACATGCAGAAAAAAAAAGCCAAAAAATTTGGGTAGAAAAACAGGCTTAAGGGCATACGATACAGTTTTGAACCTGTATTTACAAGTTGATGAAAATTTGCATATAGGCTATTTTTTACCTGATTAAATCAAATATGTAATAAAAAATATACCTTCATGTGCTACTTTTTGAGTAAAATGAGGTCGAAATTTTGTATATTTGCTCAAAATTCAGATTTGTGACCGTATTTTCTTTTTCGAAAGAAAGACATATCTTTTTTGTTTTAAAAGATAAACACAAATTGTTTTTTGTTAAATAATCAGTAATTTCTGTATGTTATAAGTATCATTAACAAGAGTGCACACGCTGAAATGTCTCGCCTTCTATACTAATCATTGATATTATGTTGATAGTCCTAAGTATAAAGCTAAGCTTTATAACAACTGTACCATAAACTTAACATTAACCAAGATAACTAAACAAAGACCAATGAACCTTGAAAATGAGGTCAAGGTCAGATGAACCATGCCAGGCAGACATGTACAGCTAACAATGCTTCTATACAACATATATAGTTGACCTATTACTTATAGTTTCAAGAAAAATAGACCAAAACGCAAAAACTTAACACTGTGCAATGAACTGTGAAAATGAGGTCACGGTCAAATAAACCTGGGCGACTGACATAAAGACCATAAAATATTTCCATACACCAAATATGGTTGACCTATGGCATATAGTATTAGATAAAAAGACCAAAACTCAAAAACTTAACTTTGACCACTGAACCATGAAAATGAGGTCAAGGTCACATGACATCTGCCCGCTAGACATGTACACCTTACAATCATTCCATACAACAAATATAGTAAACCTATTGCATATAGTATGAGAACAACAGACCAAAACACAAAAATTTAACTATAACCACTGAACCATGAAAATGAGGTCAAGGTCAGATGACACCTGCCAGTTGGACATGTACACCTTACAGTCCTTCCATACACCGAATATACTAGCCCTATTGCTTATAGTATCTGAGATATGGACTTGACCACCAAAACTTAACCTTGTTCACTGATCCATGAAATGAGGTCGAGGTCAAGTGAAAACTGTCTGACAGACATAAGGACCTTGCAAGGTACGCACATATCAAATATAGTTATCCTATTACTTATAATAAGAGAGAATTCAACATTACAAAAAATTTGAACTTTTTTTTCAAGTGGTCACTGAACCATGAAAATGAGGTCAAGGACATTGGACATGTGACTGACGGAAACTTCGTAACATGAGGCATCTATATACAAAGTATGAAGCATCCAGGTCTTCCACCTTCTAAAATATAAAGCTTTTAAGAAGTAAGCTAACGCCGCCGCCGTAGCCGCCGCCGTAGCCGCCGCCGCCGCCGCCGCCGGATCACTATCCCTATGTCGAGCTTTCTGCAACAAAAGTTGCAGGCTCGACAAAAATTATGCAATTTTTATTCAGAAATAACTCACATTTATCAAATGTTCATGAATAGAGGAAAAAACGTCATTTTTTGCTGCATGTTTATCAAAATTAAAAAAATTGCGCTATTTACAGTTTTATAAAACTTGGGTCACATAATCTCCTTGCAAAATGAAACAAATTGCTGTTTTCAAAAATAGGGGTCCATGCACTCGTTTTCAAATTAAATCAGTTTGAATGATAACAATCAGTCGAAAAATGCATTTTTTCCCGATATGTCATAGTTTGACGTCGCCAAAATATCATTTTACGTTAGCAACGTCATTACCTTCCCTGTAACTGAATCGTATACCCTTAAGGCGAAGTGTACGTAATTGCACGCCTCTAGCGGAATACGGGATTAAAAACGTTCGTCGTTAGTTACGCAAGTTATCTCCCTTACTCCAAGAAAGGACACACGAAAGAGAAACTACTTTCTGCGGTCTATAATGAATCCAACAAGCACGCCTGTGCTGTCTTAAACCTCATAGAAATTATCTAAATAACTCCAATTAGAAATCACAGCATTCTGTACGTTGTTCTGTGTGGAGCCTGACTTAAAAACACTGGTTTTGTATTTGTTTTAGACCCGTAGGAGAAGGCATTTCGTGTTTATGATATCAACAGAAAGAAAAAAACGCCTCACAACAAAATTATAAACAAATAAACAAATATACATGTAACAATTTTTCTTCTATTGATATCAAATTAATTAAAATGAAACCTGAATTGACCCAACAATATCGTTTTAAAAGAACCGTAGTCTTGAACGAAAAACACAGTACTCAACGTAAAGTTTTATAATAGCCTGTTACAAATAATTAATGAAAGACGTGTGGATTTAATTGTTTAATTAAAAAGACGTTGAAAAGTTCGTATTTTGTGTAATTGAAAATTTAACGACATGATTTATATTCATATAAGAAATCAGACTATACCAAGAGAATAATTTGACCACTAGTGCAAAACTTACCATTAGAAAGAACAAAGACGGAAAACAAACAAAAAATAAACAAATTAGGCCCTAAAATTACTCAGTAACTTAAAAGTTGTCTCACTCTAATATTTATCTTAAAATAAGTAAAAATTATGTCATTCAACTCCCAGTTTTCAACTTTTTCTACATGCATGTGCAGAAAATACACAGGTGTCTTCTATTCCGTCCGCAATTTATGGTCAAACTAAATCTAAATTTAGAACCATATTGAAATTGAAAGTACACATGTAAGATAAAATATAACATGTTATTTATTTCTTCTTTCACAAATTCCAATTTCGAAGAGAGATATAGCGAAATCTGTTTTCTTTTATTGTGCCTGTGTGCATCATTCAAAATTATAGAATGTAATTTTGAAGTATCAAGTCTCAATTCAAGATTATGAATGAATAGAATATAGAATTACAGGGGGGGGGGGGGGTAGGACCTTTATCGGAACTCCGGGATCGGGTGATTTTTAAGCTCGGGATTTCGGGATTGACCTTTTCGGGATCCGGGAATTCTATTTCCGAATTTCGGGTAGTCTGGATTTAAATTTTTTTAAATTCGGGACCTCGGGATTTTGTGTTTTTAAGCCCGGGATTTCGGGATCTGGATCCCTCCTTCCCTCCTCCCTCTATCATGGTTAAAGAAAAGAGGTCAGGGAAGTTTTGTGAAACTTGTAACTGCAATTTAATATTATATTTAGTGGAATGAGAGGTGAAATGTGTTCAGACTATTACATTTCGATTTTTTTTTAAAATTTTAAACCCAAGTTTACTGCAAGGGGTGTTTAACGACCTCGATGATTATCCATGAGGATCTCGCACTCGGTCAGCTCTAGGTTTTCACCTAGTTCATGATCATACAAGAATTGAGAAGCCTGTGGTTTGCTAGTCTTATAATATGAGACTTTGGAGTTCATATAATTTACATTCAACGTTTTTTATCGAATATTTCAAGGCTTTTTGACTATCAATGTTGACCCTCCCCCAATTGATTGGATAAAATGAATAGATTGCCGCCCCTATTTCAAACTGAAGTCCTATAAACTGACTGGTATTCGAATTTGTTAAAAGAAATAATTTGTATCTCTAGTCTCATATTGATTCAATACCGTAATGCCGAAAAAAATCATTTGTTTTCGCGAATTCCGAACAGCTAGAAATATATTCCCGAGTTTCAATTTGAGTAACTCGAATAATTCAAGCCCTTTCTATGTCCGATTTTCTCCCACACGAGAAATGTAGCATGCGTACATCAGCTGAATAATACGACTGAATTATTCGGGTTACAATTTGTGTAAATCCCGAATGCACATAAAAGTAAAGGTCCAGCCCGACTTTCGGAAAAGGACTGTTGTAGATTTCAGATTGATTTCCAGAAATAAAAATCATACAAAAATGTTTCACTCAAATATTCGTCTTCAGACGTGTAAAGTTATACAACGGTTACTAGCCGGTCTGGATTGTGATAAAAAGAAGCGCATGTGATGCATAAAATATATAATGTCGTGGCTCAGGGATGTGTTGAATTATAGAGATGCTTATGCGGCACAAATATAAGATTAATTTACCCAAATGTACTAAGAATTACCACACAACTTAAATTTACTTAAATATTGATTTGTTATCCTGTGCCAGACAGATGGCTGATATTCTGAGAAGAGACCTTGATAAAATGAAGTTTTATGGGAACAAAGATTTTGAAAACACGTCGCAGTGTTTAGATTTTAACAAAAATAAGGCACCAATTAAGGTAGAAAATAGTTCTAGTTTATAATGGAAAAATGTCAACCGTTTTCTAGCTTGGCGATCTCCGCATGCACCCGAATATAATAGACAAATACAATACAATAATACACAAAACGTAACATAAAGAACTAAAGACCGAGCAACACAAACTCCAACAAAACGGTATATATTTCATACAAGTATAGAACTATATGAAGCGTCGTAACTGTTGCTGCGACGTCAATAACGTTGTCGTTGTTTTTTGTTTTTTTACACTCAAGATTCAACTTTAACAGTGTATAGCTTGAAAAGTAGCACGGTTGCTAAGGACTTTCTTTGCACCAATCGATTCCTCAGACATTTTAGAATCGTCTCATAAATTTAAAAAAAAATCGATTGTCTAATATAATAGAAAATCTTTGAAATGTAATAATTCCTGCCGAATTTCACGATTTTTCCTATATATCCTTTGTAATTTTGGTGTATGATACTGTTAACTTCAACAGCTCGTATCTCAAAAACGAAAACGGTTACCCCCTTTTTTAATTTTATTTTCCGATTTATTTTTACAAGCAGAATCTACATGTAAAATTTAAAAAAAATCCATTGTGTAGTTTAATTACGTACACTTCGCCTTAAGGGGATTCACGGGTCTAAAATCATTTTTTTATTCAATATAGGATTTCGCTTTATTTTTCTATAAATGAACTTTATCTTATCCGTAATAGAAAAATGAAATAAAAAAATTGGATCACCGTTCATTTATGCCCACAATCTGCCTTCAAAAGAAGCATACATTTTTGTTAATGTCCTTTTTTTCTGTTGAACTAATAGGAGAAATAAAAAAAAACCTAAATTACAGAAATCGCTTAAATTTTACTATTATTTAGTTTATGTACAGCTTATTCAAAAACAACAATAAAAAATATAGGTCACCGATGAGTTTAAAAAGATATTTCAATTTTAATGCCAAAAAATGGCATTTTTGCACAAAAGGGAGATAGTTTGGAGCTTTTTCAATGATATCTAAATTTTAAAATTCTTCTGGGGCCAACATGAATTAAATTTTTGGAATAATTTTTGTACCATATAATAAAGTAACATCTAATAAAGGTAATTAATAAAATTTGTAATAAAAAATGTTGAATATTTTTCTGAAAATCTTATACCCAAGAGCCTCCTTAAAAAAATAAAAATAGGCTTAAAAAAGACTGAAGAAAAAAGACTAAAAAAAAAATAAAGAATAGAGGTACAGGCTAAAAAAGTACAGAGGAAAATAGGCAACAAGAAGAAAACAGGAAAATAGGCAAAAAAAAGAAAGAAAACAGGAAAATAGGCAAAAATTAAAAAAAAACAGAAGAAAAATAATAAAGAACAGATCAAAATAGCCCAAAAAAAAAGAGAAAATAAAAAATAAAAATAGGGAATAATTTAATGCTGAATTATAAAGAATAGAGAATAATGGTCTTAAAATGAAAGAAAAGAGAATAATGACCGGCAAGGGTGTTAAAATATAAAGAATAGCAAATAATGGTCTAAAAATGAAAGAATAAAGAATTAAAGGACACCCCAACATTCAGACCCTTATAAAAGCTATAACAAAATTCTACAAAGAACAAATTAGTCAGTCATAGAGAGAATTTTCCAAATAAAGTAAGAACTTGAAACTTATAAAAGCTATAACAAAATTCTACAAAGAACAAATTAGTCAGTCATAGAGAGAATTTTCCAAATAAAGTAAGAACTTGAAACTTATAAAAGCTATAACAAAATTCTACAAAGAACAAATTAGTCAGTCATAGAGAGAATTTTCCAAATAAAGTAAGAACTTGAAACTTATAAAAGCTATAACAAAATTCTACAAAGAACAAATTAGTCAGTCATAGAGAGAATTTTCCAAATAAAGTAAGAACTTGAAACTTATAAAAGCTATAACAAAATTCTACAAAGAACAAATTAGTCAGTCATAGAGAGAATTTTCCAAATAAAGTAAGAACTTGAAACTTATAAAAGCTATAACAAAATTCTACAAAGAACAAATTAGTCAGTCATAGAGAGAATTTTCCAAATAAAGTAAGAACTTGAAACTTATAAAAGCTATAACAAAATTCTACAAAGAACAAATTAGTCAGTCATAGAGAGAATTTTCCAAATAAAGTAAGAACTTGAAACTTATAAAAGCTATAACAAAATTCTACAAAGAACAAATTAGTCAGTCATAGAGAGAATTTTCCAAATAAAGTAAGAACTTGAAACTTATAAAAGCTATAACAAAATTCTACAAAGAACAAATTAGTCAGTCATAGAGAGAATTTTCCAAATAAAGTAAGAACTTGAAACTTATAAAAGCTATAACAAAATTCTACAAAGAACAAATTAGTCAGTCATAGAGAGAATTTTCCAAATAAAGTAAGAACTTGAAACTTATAAAAGCTATAACAAAATTCTACAAAGAACAAATTAGTCAGTCATAGAGAGAATTTTCCAAATAAAGTAAGAACTTGAAACTTATAAAAGCTATAACAAAATTCTACAAAGAACAAATTAGTCAGTCATAGAGAGAATTTTCCAAATAAAGTAAGAACTTGAAACTTATAAAAGCTATAACAAAATTCTACAAAGAACAAATTAGTCAGTCATAGAGAGAATTTTCCAAATAAAGTAAGAACTTGAAACTTATAAAAGCTATAACAAAATTCTACAAAGAACAAATTAGTCAGTCATAGAGAGAATTTTCCAAATAAAGTAAGAACTTGAAACTTATAAAAGCTATAACAAAATTCTACAAAGAACAAATTAGTCAGTCATAGAGAGAATTTTCCAAACAAAGTAAGAACTCGAAAAATAAGAGTATTAGTCTATTATATCCCATTTAAAACTAAAATTATAAGCTATAAATAATGAGATATATCTTGTACCTGTAGAAGGCTGCTCTTCTGTTTTTTCTTCTGTAAAAAGCAATAATTTTTAGAGAAAATTTAAAGATAAGAAAAAAAATATACTGTAATATTTCAGGAATACCAGTTCTCAATTTTGTTACAAATTGAAATTAAGTTTAATCATTTATTTTTCAATCTTATTGTTTAATTGTAATTTTGAACTTCCACTAATTTAGGCTTGGTCATTATAAGAACATAAAAAAAGTACATATTTTAAAAAAAATAGTTCCTACGCATAATTTCACATCTTACCACATATACTTCTTAAACAGTAACAGGTAGCATTACGTATTTTGTGTTTGCTTAAATAAGTGGACATGCATAACGAAACAGTATCTCAAAAGTGATTCTAATTTTACTTCAATCGTATTCACCAACCAAACATATTTATAATGTCTATATACAAACCACATAGATTAACAAACATACAAAACAATAATATTAAAGTGATCTTAGCAACTGAAAAATTGTTAACATATTTATTTTACATTTGTGATTTTCTTGCTATTAAGGTGGTATCTAACACCTTGACTAAAATTAATTTGGCTCGTTTAATTTTCATAAAATTTTGACAAAATATTTACTTTGACGTACGTTTTGACAAAAATGTAAAAATTTTAAAAAACTTGAACCAATCACTTTCTCAGAAAAATTTGGTTGGATATATAGCAATTTGAAAAACACTTATTTTGATCATTGAGAAGCTTAATATTTCCTTAACAATACAATGTAATTAAAACGTTTAGCTGATTTTACCAGAGTTATCTCCCTGTAGTGTTAGGTACCACCTTAAAGACATTAAAACTTACAGAAGTTTAGAGTTACTACAAATATATACAACTATGATAAATTTCAGGATGTTAGCTACTCTTGTTTTTGACTTTTTGTCAGATATTCTGAATCTTCTAATGTTAAACAAATATTATACCGTGGATTCCTCAATATTTGTTGGATACCAATTTTCGTGGATTTCATGGGTACAGGGAAACCATGAATTTAATGTTCAACGAATTACAAATTTTCTAAAGGAATATATGCAGATTTTGCCAAAACAATGAAATTAAAATATCCACGAAAAGTTTTCCTCAATCCACGAAAATATGTAAATAAATCCCCAGTAAATACATAACAAGAGTGCACACGCTGAAATGTCTCGCCTTCTATACTAATCATTGATATTATGTTGATAGTCCTAAGTATAAAGCTAAGCTTTATTACAACTGTCACATAAACTTAACATTAACCAAGATAATTAAACAAAGACCAATGAACCTTGAAAATGAGGTCAAGGTCAGATAAACCATGCCAGGCAGACATGTACAGCTAACAATGCTTCTATACAACATATATAGTTGACCCATTACTTATAGTTTAAGAAAAATAGACCAAACACAAAAACTTTGCAATGAACCGTGAAAATGAGGTCACGGTCAAATAAAACCTGTGGGACTGACATAAAGATCATAAAATATTTCCATACACCAAATATAGTTGACCTTTAGCATATACTGTGGATTCATTTTTATTCGTGGTATACCAATTTTCGTGGATTTCGTGGGTAACAGCAAACCACGAATTTAAGAATTCAACGAAGAATAATCACGAGAAATGTGTATTGAGTCGGATGTTTATTTCCGGTTATGTTATGCAGTTCAAGTATAGTGTTGACTAGCGATAAACATTGTAACATAACACGTGTTTTTTTTATTGAAAGAAGATACAAGTATTTTAATTTAATCTATAATAAATATATCTAATATCAGTGATAATTTACTTTTTAAAATTGATTAAAACTTTTCATGGAAAATAACTGCAAGTTGTTAATTACCGTGTCATAGTTTGGTTTACCAGTGATTAAACATCAATAGGATTAAGTACGGGGATATTGCCCGTAGGTAATATTGATTATGACAGGAACATTTATTTTCACACCTTATACTTATATCACTGTTTATTATATTGTGATTAGGGAAATGAGCTTTCAATCATAAAGTTTTGAATGCCTTATAGAATTCAGACAAGAATTTATAAATTGTAAAACAAACAAATAATTAGTTGTCTCTGTCCATTATTGTAATCGAAGTTATCAATGAACACTTTAGCCTAGAATGACCAAACGAGCTTTTTCAATGAATTCCTTCTTTTTTGTTTTGTTTTATTATTGATCAAACCAAGGAGGTTAAATGATCTCCTAAATCAAAAAGAAATCCACGAATTACGTATCTATTTTTTGTTGTTGTAATCAGCGATCCACGAATTTACGTATACCACGAAACGTCTTTTTTTCTCTATCCACGAAAATTGATACCCACGAAAATAAATGAATCCACAGTAGTATTAGATAAAAAGACCAAAACTCAAAAACTTAACTTTGACCACTGAACCTAAAAAAGAGGTCAAGGTCACATGACATCTGCCCACTAGACATGTACACCTTACAATCATTCCATGCAACAAATATAGTAGACCTATTGCATATAGTATGAGAAAAACAGACCAAAACACAAAAATTTAACTATAACCACTGAACCATGAAAATGAGGTCAAGGTCAGATGACACCTGTCAGCTGGACATGTACACCTTACAGTCTTTCCATACACCGAATATACTAGCCCTATTGCATATAGTAACTGAGATATGGACTTGACCACCAAAACTTAACCTTGTTCACTGATCCATGAAATGAGGTCGAGGTCAAGTGAAAACTGTCTGACAGACATGAGGACCTTGCAAGGTACGCACATATCAAATATAGTTATCCTATTACTTATAATAAGAGAGAATTTAACATTACAAAAAGTTTGAACTTTTTTTTCAAGTGGTCACTGAACCATGAAAATGAGGTCAAGGACATTGGACATGTGACTGACGAAAACTTCGTAACATGAAGCATCTATATACAAGTATTAAGCATCCAGGTCTTCCACCTTCTAAAATATAAAGCTTTTAAGAAGTGAGCAAACGCCGCCGCTGCCGTAGCCACCGCCGCCGGATCACTATCCTTATGTTGAGCTTTCTGCAACAAAAGTTGCAGGCTCAACAAAAATAAATCTGTTCAGTGTTATAATAAACAGGCAAATATAATGATAATAAATTTATTAGGTAAAGAAATAACAAATTTTCTAATCTCAAACAATTGTTTTCAAAATGAATTAAATAAAGTAAAATTCATATTAGTTTTCAACATTTAACAAAATGGCAAACACTCATATACAGAAGCTTTTACATTATAAGTATACATATAAATAAGGAAAATGATGACTGCCAATTAGACAGACACCAATCCACCATAATTTAAATGTTATTTATATAAGCAATTATAGGTAAAGTCTGTCATTTACAGAGTTTAGCAGTTAACAAGCTATTGGTAACCAACCATTCATCTTTTCTCGATGGAAAAGTTCATTTGTTTCTGTTTTGTTCAACATTAATTTTCTCTTTTTTTGGCATATAGATATTTAAATTAAAAAAAAAAATGTATTTTTTTTTCTCCTTCTAATTTCCAATGGAAACTATCTTTTTTCTTCTCTTCTAAAATTGTTATTCTTTCTTAATTTAAAATTAGAATCCAACAGTTAAAAAAAATACCCAAAACAAAAGATGAATGATTTGTGCCTAAATGATCATAACAAAGTAAACCGTTTGTAAATAATCAACCCAAAAATTATAAGCTTAATCCAATTAGATATATTTTGTACCTGTAGAAGGCTGCTCGTTTGTTTTTTCTTCTATAAAAATATCAGAATGTCATACATAGAAAATTCAAATACTGTAGTCTTGAATTGTTTATTATGAGGTTAAACACCTTTTCATCAATATTCTGATTCCTACTCATGGAGATCAATCTAGTTGAAATTAGCTTGAAAACTATATCTCATACTCTAATTTACACTCAACAAAGGGAGGCTACTGTAAATTCAGAAACTGTTGCATTTATGATTGCAATTTTTAAAGAATGAACAAAAATATGAGTTACATATATGTAATGTCAGATTGAAATACTCAATTGGTTGCATTATTTCCATTAATGAAAACCACTTAATAATTTCTGAATTTATAGTATTTTATGAAGACCGCAAAACTGCTGAACAGCAGCATATTCTAAGAATTCTGATCATATACCAGTGAGAGTAATTGCTAGCTAATGCTGATTAAGTAAAGGTATACTAGACCAATTACCAAAAATAATGACTCTGCAATATATTTTAAAAAAGAGTGCCTGTCTAAGAAAAAAAATATATCTAACTTTTCTTTTTTAAGATACTAAAAACTTAGTTACCTTCTTTTGTTTCTTCTTTTGGTGTTTCTGTAAAAAAAAGCAAAAAAAAAGTTATGTGTGTTAATTGTCTGAAATAATTTTTATTTCATTTTAAGTACACTCAACAGTTTGAAATATATAATAGGTTGATTGATTGATTGTTGTTGGACACCACTTTAAGCACTATGGTGTAATTTAATGGCAGTTAGTTTTTGTTTATATAGTTTGTTCTTATGTTGTACTGTTACACTACTGTCTCAAGTTAGGAATGTTTAACACCTCCACATTCTGCCCGTCTATAGTAAGGAGACTTTAATTCAGTGGCTGTTGTTTATTGCTGCATATCCTATTTGTTTTTTTTATTTTATTTTTTAAATCAGGCCATTGGTTATCTTGTTAGACTGTTTTACAATGTCATTAAGCTTAAATATGTGTGATATATTTTACTTATTATTGAAGGCTGCATACAGTGACCTCTAGTTGTTAATTTCTACATCATTTGTCTTAATGGCAATCATACCACATTCTCTTATTCTAACATAAAAAAAGAAGTAAAGACCAGAGGAACCTTCTGGACAGTGTATATGTAAACTAAAAATTCATTTTATACACCAGATATAGTTGACCAAAAACTTAAAGTATCTGAGGAACAAAATTCACCATGAAAACATAACACTGACCAATAATTGAAATATTAAACTTTCTACAAGTAGTTTAAGCCCCCAGATTTTAATGTCTGGTATAATAACCTAGTCAAAATATTGCAGACTTTCAAATACTATTTGATATTTACCTTGCCTAGTTTCTTCTTCCTTAGCTCTTTGTTCTATAGAATAAATTAAAAAACATCTGATAAATAAACTTACAAGATATCATACTTGGATTTAGAACAAATAAGGTTGTTCAATGTTAATATTGTCTACTTCCTGAATAATGTATAACTCCTACAGAGCTTTTTTTTTGATTGTAGCGGGTAATGCATTAAATGGTTTTCAAAATCTATATATTTCTCTACTATCCAATGACCAAAAAGACTTGCACAACCTATAATTTACCATCTAAGTGGGACAAACAGACAGAAATACCATGTGACTTTCACAAACTATGACTTACCTTCTAACTGTTGTGATTTTACTTCCGGAGATGATTCCTCAGCATCCCTCGTTGAATCTGATACAGGTTTATCTATAAAAAGCAAATATAACCTTAAATGATATCGTCACCAGATTGGAAAATTCTGATAGATATTGGTATAGCGTGGAACCTACATGTATTATTTAAAAAAAGCACAATTTTTAAATACATTTGTACTAGGCATTGTCAAAAATTTACCAAGTTTCTGGTTTTATAATTATTTTTAGAGACATTCGTAATTTCTGTCGATTTTAATAAAAAGTCACATTTTAGTGATCACACGGTCATCAGAGGTATCTTTAAATAAATATTACTACACATAATTTCTAATTCAAACCAAGCAATGTTTCTTACTTTGTGAGCCTAAATGAAGCTTATTTATTTTATATACAAAGTTTTGAACCAGACACAAAACAAATTTTAGAAAATAAAATGATTTTAAATTTAATTTTTCAGTATTTTGCTGTTTCATTTTTCAGTGTTGAATAAAATTTTAGATTTTTTTCTAATTGTTTCATTTTTCCTGAAGTAAATAGTATAACTTGCCTACAAGTTGTAGTTGCATTTTTGTCAAGATTTTATCATGCAAAGAATTGACTGAACAAGAAACTAGCATCTACATTTTCTAGCAACATTTACTAGAGGTTCATTTAGTTTGTGATATACATGCTTTATTATCGAAAATGGTTTAGGAAAAGTATTGAGATAGACAAAGACAGAATTTTGTAGAATGGATCAAGACTTTGAAAGCTCTGAGAAATGAAATGAAGGTGGGTCTCATTTATAATAAAGTTTTATATTTGATAAAGAACGTTTTAACTGATCACAACCTGCTGTTTTTGTAGTAGGAACCTCTGCTTCAAAACCTATAAATAATGTCAAAGGATTATATGTTTTTTCTCTGCTAAACTCCTATAATGAAGGAGTTTGATATGTCTTATATCTGATCAAATAGTTTGATCAAATTGTTACTTGTCACATAATATCTTTCTGACCCTTTTTAACTGTACTATTTATTTCTCCAAACAAAAATCTGGGTGCTTAACTATAAGAGCAAAGTGACTTGCTAGTTATCAAGCACACTGCTGAAAAGCATGGGATCTTCTTGACCAGGGTTCTCGCTAAGGCGAGTCCATGACTCCTGGACTCACCATTTTCAAAACTGGTGAGTCCACAGATGCATTAAGATTGAAATATTTTGTATAAACTGAACACAAATAAACATAAATATCATCATTTTATAGCAAAAGTTTAAAAGAAATCTTAATTTAATGTCATTTCATTGATCTGTTAGGCCCTGGAGACTAAAATATTACATTATATTGTAATAAAATATCTTCTACTTGCTATTGGACTCACCATGGCAAAAAATGACGAGTCCCTGGACTCGCCTTCAAAAATCCTTAGCGAGAACCCTGTTGACTAGTAAAATTTTTAATCTGATTTACTCTTATAATATTTTATGAGGTCCCTTAACTCATATTCAAGATATGAGATATTTATCATAAATTTGAAATCTGCTTTCTCTCAGTGTCCAATGGTCCTTGTGTTGATAAAAATCTTTCCTTTTAAGCAAAAATTGCATTATGGGAAAACAGGAAGTAGGTGTCTGATAGTTACAAAAAGAGCACCAATGTTACAATTCATCACTGTTGGACTTCTGACCAAATATGAAGTCATCCTTATTACTCCAAAAGATGGGGTATGATACAGAATGCAATATCTTTTGTCTGTTCAAAAATATACTATTTGTTGGTTTCAATCTATTGCTTGATGACTGACTGGACATTTCAAATATTCAAAACATCAAACAATAAATTGTATCTATTTATGACCTCACCTTCTTCGTCTTTTTCTGCCTCTTCGTCGATTGTTTCTGTAAAAATATCAATTATTGAATTATTTTTTGATAAAACTTTTTTTTTATCATGTTATCATAAGAGTGACAGTTCATAAGTATAGTATCTATATTTTACTTTATCACATGACTAAAGAACATACAGACAAACATTCAACGAAAAATACTTTCCATTCTTTCATGTCAATTTGTAAAAACAAGGAGTTCAAGGTTTATATATTTTTTTAAATATAAGAGAAAATAAAATATCAAGAACTGGCTACCAAGACAGTTTAAAATAATAACATTTTTTGTCCTCTCAATCTTAAACAAATTTTACAGGTACAATTGAATAATTTGACTTATGCAAACTGTTTTATTTTTAACCCATTAAAATTCAAATAATTTCAATAAGGAAACTCATAATCTAACTTCTGCTGATTATTTCCCAGCATCCTTTGAGCACTGCTCCTCAGATAATGAATCAAGTTCTATTTTGTACTAAATAGCTTGCAAAAAAAATGTACTATCTAAAGATACTGTGCATTTCTAAGTTTACTACCAACTGTGCAGTGCAGTTTTGAGAGGCTATCTCAAAGTGTCATTTGTAGTGAAGGACTATCTCAAAGTGTACCCATCCCCCTAATTTTGATTTACTTTGTCCACTTCTAAACTAATCAAACAATTTTTCTTGTAAAATTTTTTCATATTTGGGCGGTTTTTTTTTACAAATGTTCCAAATTATCTATTTTGGTGGGAAAATGACAGTTTGAGAAACACTCCAAAGATAACATATATACATAAAAGGAGAAAGAGCATCAACCAAAATCTTATCATATCTATACATTGTACATAAAAAAACTTGACAAGACAGTGGTCTAAAAATAATCTTTGTTCCATGTTCCACCTAACATATTATCTCAAAACTGTAGTTTCATTGAGGTACCAATCCTAGCATTTTATGTGTTTGTAAACGATTTGATTTTTATATTTCTAGAAATTGTCTTCATCTTAATTTTTGATTGAAGATTTCTCTTTATTGATCATAGTTTTTAAGATAACTGGCCCTTAGGGACAGGTGTGCTAAAAACCAATTTAATATGAAACAATACATGTATAAGTACACTCAGAGAAAAAATCAGTATATTTTCAAAGTAGATATTCAAGCACAGTCTTTGCTAAGATTTTTAAAAAGCAATTCAAAAATAAAATTTCTACAAAGAATTAAGGGCTTGGTTGCAAAAACTCATTATGTTATTAAAGATACTTTAGAATCCAAACTAAACGACAACCACAAACAAAACAAATACAATCACACATATATATATATTCATAATATATGAAATGAGAAATCAGTAGGCGTTCAGTGTATAAATTATTTTTTCCTATTATCAATTTTTTTTTTAATGCAAGCACTACCTAAAAATATTCTTGATAGCTAGGACATTTTAAAAACTGTTTAGACAATGCTTGATAGAGTTTATTTTAATATATACCATTGTAATAAATTCAAATTTGGCCACTATTAACTAGAGTTTACACTTGTCTTCCAACCATTTTGTTCCCTTTAGTTAATTTGAGATATAAATAAGTGTGTTAATTTTTATGAAGAATAAATCTTAAATTTAATAAAAAATTGAACAACTAAATTTAACATAAATAAAAGTTTGGATTTCCAAAACAACATAAGTACCACTTAAAACTTTGACTCAAAAGAAGGTTATTTCCCTTTAATGTTATGCCTACTGATCTCTCATGCTAACATTACTATAAAAGCACAGCTAAATCCAAGGTTATGCATGAATTACAAATGGCTGCTAGACATGTGACTCCATTAACACACCCACCAGACACTCCCACCAAACACGCTCTTTGATTAATATCTGTTACTACCTTAAACCACAGCATATAATTAATATAATGACAAACAACATACAATTGTATAATAATTACCAAAAATTAAAACACTAATTGCAATTTAATATAGAATCATTGAGTACCAATTATTAACAAAAAAAATATTTTTCAAATAAAAAAATGTTCTATGTGGGTTGTTTCTTTTTTTGTGTGAAATAATTTTAAAATATGAAATTTTAGATTACATAAAATCCTTGTGTAAAAGAAAACTACCAATAGTAATTATGGCAAATAGTACATGATAAGTGAATTTTAAAAATCATTACGGGAAAAGTTCGGATATACAGATTTTAAATTTTTTAAACTTATATTAAGCTATATAGAAAGTATGAAAGTTTTATATAAATTCTGAATACATATTATTATATTAACATGCTATATTTGCATTTGGGCACTTGGTCGTTAAAATGAGAATGAAAATCATCAATTTGGAATGAACTAACGCTTTAGGTTTTACTCCTTTAACAATGGGTTGTTTTTCTGTCTATCCCTTATTCCTTTGTGTCTGATAACACAAACAATAGGCATAATGGGTTGAATGATTATTACATTTTATGATGAGCAAATTAAGGAAAAATTCTTAAGGGTTCCGCGGAACCCAGTGTCTCGCCTACTTATGCTGTTAATTGCAGGCTCAACAAAAGAGGAATAAAATCAATAAAAATATTCCTCTTGATACTGTCTTATGATTCTAAGAAGCTTCTGTCCAAGTTTGGTAAAAATACAGTATGTTTTTAAAACTTTTTTAAAAAGTCCATTTATAAGTAAAATACAGATACTAGCTTTTGATCATAAACAAGCTTCTGTCCAAGTTTGGAACAGGTCCAAAATAGTATAAGAAAGTTATTAAAATTTTAAAAATTTTAACCACAGAGTGAATGCGTTGTTTCCTGGCAGAAAATCTAAGTCCATTTAAAAGTAAAATGCACAAAAAATGGATTTATTTGTTAACAAAACTTACTTCTGGATACTATGTTATGATCATAAACAAGCTTCTGTCCAAGTTTGGTACAAACCCAGGATAGTTTAAGAAAGTTATTAAAATTTCAAAAACTTTAACCACAGAGTGAATGTACTGTTTCCTGGCAGAAAAACTAAGTCCATTTTTAAGTAAAATATGGAAAAAATGGAATTTTATTTTTCCAAAATTTCCTTCTGAATACTATCTTATGATCATAAACAAGTTTCTGTATAAGTTTGGTACAAATACAGTATAGTTTAAGAAAGTTATTAAAATTTCAAAAACATTAACCACAGAGTGAATGTAATGTTATGGCAGAAAAACTAAGTCCATTTATAAGTAAAATACGGAAAAAATAGAATTTTATTTTTACAAAATTTACTTCTGCATACTATCTTATGAACATAAACAAGCTACTGTCCAAGTTTGGTAGAAATCCAGTTTACTTTAAGAAAGTTATTAAAATTTCAAAAACTTTAACCACAGAGTGAATATTTGTTGACGCCGCCGACGACGCCGACGCCGACGGAATGTAGGATCGCTATGTCTCGCTTTTTCGACTAAAGTCGAAGGCTCGACAAAAATGACATCAGTGATATTCCTACTTTTTAAACCATTCTAAACATTTCTTATCCTAGGAAGGAAATACCAAGATTGACTGGGATTAGGTAAATCTGGCTTTTCCAATCGTGCAGTCAGACCAATATTGAGGAGGTATCTCCCCGCTTGGATTTTTTAAAAGATGTATAAATATTCAGCATTAGTCTGATTGGAATATAGACTTATTGAGATTCTGTTAAGTGGTAAATTTTAATAAGGGTTTTGCTTTTACTAGTTTTGAAAATATTCCCTCACATAAATTGCCTTTTAAGGGAAACATGAGCAATGAACAAGAAAACAGTGAATATAAAACCTTGCCAACTGTTTTGGAATTTAAAACTAAAATCTAGAAAATGAACATTTAGTTTACTAGCATTTAATAAGTGGAACGAAGTTTAAGGTCCTTTAGTTGGCATCTCACTATATTCATGTTAACATGTTAATGTGGTATAAATATTTGTGTTTATCATATCTATATTAAATATAATCTGCTAATCTTTATATATTAGAATTCAATCTATAATTATGATAATAACCTTAGTTTGTTCTCAACTTTTTTTTTTTAAATGTGCATTTATGCTCTTTTGTCTTTTATCTATTTCTAATTCATTCTGATAGCTTCTTTTTCTTCATAGACCAATTTTGAGTTAACCAGTTAAAAATTTGCTCTTACTGTGATGAAAAAACTTAGCAATGCACGACAAAATGCATGAATGTGAAGTTTTCTATTTTCCACTGCTATTGCACCATTACCATGACAATGTGAAACAATATCCACTACACAAGTCAGCTAAGCCATACAGTACAGCCAATATATGCTATGGTGTTTTGCACACCTTATCTTATGATACTGAATGCAGCAATCATGAACATTTAACAAAGAATTTGCAAGCTATTTATGGACTTTATGGTATAAAATTGAAGCAAATTTCAAGCAACAAAGTTCCATTTTTCTATAAATTTTAAGGGTAGCGGAAGCTAGATACAATCACCAAAAAGCTCATTCTGACATCAAATTAATATAACACTTAATAAATTTGGTGATTTTAAACACTTTTTAAGGATTTTGATTCCTCAGGAATGTTCAATCCCCATAATTGAAAGCCAAGGATGTTTTAATACTTAAATTTTTGGATGAGACATATGACCAAATAAGTCCTTATACATGTTATAAGAATTGCAAGACAATTCAACTGCAGCAACCATTTAATAATCTCTGTATTTCAACCCTAAATACCATTCCTTTGTTGTTTTTGACCATTTTTTTTCGTTGTACTAGTCTTTTCTTATTTTTGGTTATTTGTTCTATAAACACTTTTTTTTTTGCCTTCTAGTGTAAAGTTTCTCTTCTACATTTTTGCATAATTTTCCAGAACTCAGTTTAAATGTTTGATACATCAGTTTCAACCTTCAACTAGCTTCTTTGTAGGGTCAGCAATTTCAAATAACATGTACAAAATTCAATAAATTGCAACATATTTCTCTTATCACACCTATAACAGCACACCTGGTTCACATGCTTAATCTATAAATACTTCGGAAAGTCCCATGCTTTATTTGTTAATATTTAGGAAAATCCTATGCCTTATCTATAAATACTTTTGAAAGTCACATGCTAAAATATCTATAAATATCTAAAAGATGCCTTGATACTAATATTGATTAAAAATGTAAGAGGCATGCAAGACCAGTATTTATATATTAATGGGAAATCACAATAATGTTTCATATCTTAATCAATTTAAGAAACAAGATAGCTCATTAGATTTCCGATATCTTTAGATGGGAGATAACTCATTAGATTTTCCAAATCTTTAGAAGGGAGATAACTCATAAGATTTCCCATATCTTTGGAAGGGAGATAACTTACTTGATTTCCCATATCTTAGGAAGGGAGATAACTTACTTGATTTCCCATATCTTTGGAAGGGAGATAACAAACTTGATTTCCCATATCTTTGGAAAGGAGATAACAAATTTGATTTTCTATATCTTTAAAAGGGAGATAACTCATTACATTCCCCATATGTTTGCATATATTTCCCCATATCTTTGGAAGGGAAATAACTCATTATATTTCCCCATATCTTTAAAATGGAAATAACTCATTAGATTTCCCTTATCACACAACATTTACAACATCTAAGCGAAAGTTAAAATGAAAGTACATGCACAATACATGTTTAGCCTTAGATTTTAAAACACTAGAAACATGGAAAGGGAATTTTTCATTCAATAGGTAATTTCATCAAATTCAAACAGTAAAAATTGGGGAAAATTTGGCTACTACAACCTTTCATTACAGATATCATTAGTCTGTTCCATTTGGTATTACATTTCCCCCTCATTAAATTAAACTTATATTATTCTGATTCAAATTGAAGATATTTTCAATTTGACCACTTCATATACATGGATAAGCTTCTATTTCAATAATATAGCAGAATCCAGTATGAATACATAAAGGTTAGATTTATACCAAAGCATAAGCTTAAAAATCTACATTTAAAAAAAGGTAAAAAGTTAAGATATATGAAGCATGCAAGATTGTATAGTAATGCAGTGAGAAAATGCAAAAATTGTAAATATTATTATAAAAAATCAAATAAAATTGTTATTAGTTTCTCAAGCAGAATTAACTCCTCATTATTTGTGCTTCGATTATTTCAACCTAGTTCTGACAATCCTATATAGAATTAACATTTTATCTTATTCTTTTATTAATATGCTAGAATCTATTAGACTAGGAAAATACCATTTTCGTTTTCATATTTTTAATCATTCATTCTCCTTTTCGTTTATAAATCTTATTGATTTATAATTTAATTTTCACTGAAAAACATCTTTTTTATTTATACATGAAACTCATTATTTTGTAGATTTCACTAAGATTATAAAATGTCTCTTGCAAAGGGAGATCATTCGTTAGAAAGCCTAACGTAATTGAGAAAAAAATCTTTTGTAAGGGGAAGTTACTCATGCACATGTCTAACTACACTAAATGTAAAACATGATACCTAGCGCTGTACCATCCGGAGTGAACTTCAAATCACCGAAAATAGTTTTGATGGTTTTCTTTGCATGCTCTGGATCGGAGCTTCCATGGACAGCATTCTCCAAAATACTTTTACCATATGTTGCTCGTATACTGAAGTGAAAAAAGATGAAAGTTAAACATTAAAAAACACAGCCAAACCAGTTTCTTTTAATTTTAACATTTTCAAAATTATTAAATAAATGCATGCATATATATACTAAAAAAATGTAATATAAATAAAATAATACTTCATTCAGTGATTGTTGATCCCAAGCTTATTATTTTCCGAGTTGGCAAGTTTACCGGATCATGAAATTGATATAATCAACACAGAGTTGGTGGAGCATGTGAAAAATAAGTGAATTGATTGAGCCATGATATTTTTTTTTATATTTGACATGCATTTCTATTTGTTAATCTAACTTTTTCATAACAGTTTTTAAATGATTTGTTGTATCAAATTTGTTCTTTAAGGATCAGTTATTACTATTAACCTTCCAGTGCACATTTGTTTATATTATTTCAGCACAGTTTTCCCCTCGCATTTCATACCTTTAATCTATCAAATCCAATTTAAGGCATCAACAAAATGTTTATATACTCTTTTATCATGGAAGAAGAAAGAAAAAAGACCACATTAAAAATCATCATGCATTAAAATCATCATGCATTAAAATCATCATGCATTAAAATCATCATGCATTAAAAATCATCATGCATTAAAATCATCATGCATTAAAATCATCATGCATTAAAATCATCATGCATTAAAATCATCATGCATTAAAATCATCATGCATGTGCGTATTGCTGTGTGTTTGTTTATTCTACATTGGTAAGAGGTAAAGATGGAGGGTTGAGATCTCACACAACATGTTTAACCCCACCGCATTTTTGCGCCTGTCCCTAGTCAGGAGCCTTTATTGGTCTTGTATCTTTTTTAATTTTAGTTATTTATATGTTTTTGAGTTTAGTGTGACATCATTTTCACTGAACTAGTACACATTTTGTTAAGGGGCCAGCTGAAGCCTACCTCCAGGTGGGGAATTTTCTGGCTGTGTTGAAGACCCATTTGTGGCCATCGTATGTTTTCTGCTCTTTGGTCGAGTTGTCTCTTTGACACATTTCCCATTTCCATTCTTAATTTTATCAATGGATTTGAACAAAACTTACCTATCAGGGGAAACTTCTTTGGCCTGTGTTGGATCAGTTGGTCCAATCAAAGACCTCCAACCATCAACTGCACCTTCTCTTGATAGCACCATCAAATATGTTGGACCACTATAAAATAATAAAAAAGTTTAAAAACAACCATCAAATATGTTGGAACACTATAAAACAGTAAAAGGTTTTAAAAACAACCATCAAATATGTTCGGCCACTATAAAACGATAAAAGGTTTTGGAAAACAACCAATCATCAAATATGTTGGACCACTATAAAACAATAAAAGGTTTTATAAACAACCATCAAATATGTTGGGCAACTATAAAACCATAGAGGTTTTATAAAACAACCATTAAATATGTGTGACCACTTTAAAACAATATAATTTTTTTAAAAAACAATTAAAAAAAAAAACATTTTTTAATGACACTTATTGTTAACTAACTTCTTCTCATATGGGTGAATTTTAACCATTTCTATCGAAATATCAATTTTCTTGTACATTATACCAAAATGAAATAGTTATTTGTTCTTTTTTGTCACCAATAAATGATTTTTTATCAATTTTAGGACTATTTATAAAATAAAAAACAAAACTCAAACAGATGCCTGTATTTCCTGCAGGACTTGTTGAAAGTAAATAGAAAAATAACAATAATCTGTTTTAATTTTTACTAATCTGATATGTCCCTAATCCAATAATACATTATTTCCAATAATCCATAATTAGAGCTCAAAAGTTCTAAAAATAGTGCATACAAACCTTGTCATATGTTCTACGAGGTCATTATAATAATCTTTGTCTTTATGATCAGCATAAAATTCTTCTGCAATCTCTTTGGTCAATTTAGTTTCTTTCCTGGCTGCTATTTTGAAACCAGCCTCGTGTATTCTGTCAATAATCTCATCTATAAATGAAAAAAGAAATTTTAAGGATATTCACTCCTCTTGTTTTTGAATTTTTGTCAGATATTCAGAATCCTCTGGTTTTATCCATGTTTTGCCATTAAAACATTTTCCCCGTGAACCCCTACTTTTCTTTTCATATGTATGTAACATATAGTTTAAAAGGCCATATTTAAAAATCTTATAAAATCCGTGTTATTTTTTTCATAGTTTTTGAAAGAAAAAAGATGCCAATGTTCAATGTATGAAAAATTTAGAGAGAATTACTTTCCGCCAAATTTTCAATGGCTTATATCTTATAAACCAGCACACAGACCCTTAATTTTTTTCTGCTATTTTAGTTCCTTTATTCACATACTTTTTATTTATAATAGTCTTTGAATAAGAATGTGTCCCCAGTACACAGATGCCCCATCCGCACTATAATTTTCTATGTTTAATGGACCGTGTAAATGGGGGAAAAACTCTAATTTGGCATTAAAATTAGAAAGATCATATCATAGGGAACATGTGTACTAAGTTTCAAGTTGATTGGACTTCAACTTTATCAAAAACTACCTTGACCAAAAACTTTAACCTGAAGCGGGACAGACAGATGAACAGACGGAAGAACAGACGACCGAACAAATGCACAGACCAGAAAACATTACGCCCATAAATGGGACATAAAAAGCTTGTTATTTTCAAACAGACAAAGAAACATCCTTAAATATACACTTCTAAATATTTCTTTGTTCACTTGCTAGCACTATATTTACACCAGTAAACAGTGCTAGATTCATAGCAAGGTAAACTAGGCAACAAGTGAAGTATACAGTATTCATAGTCCAATAAACTGAATACAGGGGTAATGATTTGAGCTGTTGTCTCAATGAATTATACCCCACATCTCCTTTAATTCATAGAATAATAAATAGTGATAAATAAACCAGTACTTATATAGCAGCTATTAAATGCCACAAAAATAGCAAATAGTTGAGTAATGAACACATAAGAATATTATAATGCAAATTACAAGAACACAGATGCCCCATCCGCACGATCATTTTCTATGTTGAGTGGACCGTGAACATGGGGTAAAATCTCTAATTTGGCATTAAAATTAGAAAGATTATATCATAGGTAACATGTGTACTAAGTTTCAAGTTGATTGGACTTCAACTTCATCAAAAACTACCTCGACCAAAAACTTTAACCTGAAGCGGGACAGACGGACGAACAGACGAACAAACAAACGAACGGACGCACAGACCAGAAAACATAATGCCCATAAATGAGGCATAAAAACATTTTACTCCATTTGATTCTAATGGTAGCTACAAAATGAGATTTGACGAATGATGATTAAAATTTAAGTCTCATTTGACGTTAATGGTAGTGAAAAACAGTCATTGGTAGCTTGACAATAAAGGGCATTCCTGTCTGATGTTGTCAAAATAAGAATTCAGCTGACCTGTTTTATAGGAATAAATATACAGTACTTGTCTGAAGGTTGAAAGGAGAAAGTGGCCTTTCCAATACCAGCAATGATATGCTTTAAATTCAAGTTCACAAATACATTTTTGTGCAGTGTGAAAAGTGTAAAATACTTTTAAGAGGGAAGAAAAACATTGTGTTTCAAAAATATGTCAAACATGAGTATCAGATCTTTGTTTAAAATGAGTAACATTATTATATTCTTTTCCCAAAATTTAACAGCATTTGTGCCCAAGATTGTTTTCATATTTGCCTTATAAAATTATTTTCTTTAAAGAATTTTTAGCCAATTTTTTTTTTATAATGATGGTGGCCATGTTGGCTTATATCATTACTAACGGTAAAAATGGTTAATTTTATTTTTGGTGAACTCATTTCCATACCTTTAGTTCCTTCAGCATCTGGTTTGATAACGGCGACTGTCTGTTCCATTGGGAAGAAAAAGTCTAATTCTTTTTTGGCTGTGTCTTCTGAATCTGAGCCGTGTAAAGAATTAATTGCATCATCCACAGCAAACTTGGCTCGTAAACTGGAAAATAATTATTTCAATCAACTTCACCAATATGCATAATCAGGTATCCGAATAGTACAATTTATGCAAAAATTGGCATTTTCACAGAATTTCTTATAATATTGCAATTGTTTTACTTGATTCTTTGTCTAATTATCTGATTTAGAAATGTTGGAGGTCATATGTGACATCAGTTTGGATCATTAACCATAATTACAAATGGGAACATGAATAAATCCTTTTTTCCAGTATTTGATAGCATTTGTGTCTTCACAAATTAATTTTTTTGTATTGCAAATTATGTAATACTTCATGCAATTATGGTGGCCATGACATTTTGACAGTTGGGGGTCAACACCAATAATCCTTAACTGTAATCTTAAAATAATGGGTTTTTTTTTAAAGACCAAGTCGGGTAGCAATTGGCCTTTTCACATGATTTACCCCTATCTTTTGTTTTAGAAACAGCAATTATGTTGGTAGGTTCTTGTTGGAAAATCAGTCAATCCACAAATCCGACAACATGTTTCCATACAAACAAATAATGTTACTATAATTCACCTTTCTGGGGCCTCTTCTTTAGCTTTGTCAACTTCCTTTGGACCCAACATACTTCTCCAGCCCTCAATAGCATCTTCCCTGGCCAAGCCAAGGGCCAACACTGGACCACTGGAATTAAATTAAGTCAAATACAATCAGTACTCCCTAATATTACAATAAAAACTACTTGATTTTGTTAAATGGTTAGTAATGTAGTCGTCAATAACAAAGGTTACCCAAAATGCCAGTGTTAACCTTGTATAATATCTAAAACATTTATGGAAATGAAATTTAACTTCAGTGTAAAAGAAATTCAAATGTTTATACAATTTTTAGTTTTTGAGAAATAAACATGGACATTATAAACATTTTATCAAATAAATAAATGTAAAATGAAGTGCAATTTTTGACATAGTATATTAAAATCAGTTTTCTAACATGGAGCTATAAATCTTTCAAAGAAATTTGTCTATAAGTTACCTGGACATATTTGTAACAAGCTGGTCAAAGTATTCTTGGCCTGTATGTTCTTTGTAAAATTCTTCTGCCATTTCTTTCGTCAACTGCATCTCCTTTTGCATGGCAACTTTGAATCCAGATTCACGAATCTTAGAAATAATTTCGTCTGAAAAACAGTGTTAGATATATAAATGTTTGAGTGGTATAAATAGCTCAATCTGGCTTTTTAAGAAAATAGGACTAACGGTTAAAGGTAACACTTAAGACACCTGTTGCCTTGCGGCAGGGGGCATAAAAACCTGAAATGCAAGTGTATACCAAAATAGTGTTAAGAGCATACACTGTATGTGTTCTTTTTTCTCATGTAATTTATTCGACATTTTGCATGAAAGAACAGAGGAATACAAATGGGTAAACATGCATGTTAAACGAATTGAGGTATACAACCTGCATTAATAAATGCATATAATTTACCAACAAAATTAAATGCTCAGTTTTAACTAAAATCCAATCTAAAAAAAAGTCTGGACTAAAACAGTCCTTCCAAAAATGTCTGCATTTAAACAGTTTATAAAAAGTGTTGAGGTAGGCACAACAGCATGAAGCAGTATTTATTTATTTTTTGCCATCACTGTAAATATTTTACACTGACAATCAACATTTAATGCAATGCCAATGGTGCAATTTGTATAAATATTTCACTAGTTTCATTCAAGTCAAATACCTTTATGCAGTCTGAAGGCCTCTGGTCTAACTAAAGCAAGTGTTCTCTGGAGTTTGGGTGCTTTACCGTCCACATGTGGTGCTACAAAATCCGGGAAGAAGAAGGCAAGTTCCCTGAAAAATAAAAACTGCTGAATAACAAAACTTAATCATACTTGACAATATCGTCAGTTGAGATGGGTGAACATATACATAGGCCTTCAATTATCAAAAATATATGTAGATGTTCAAATATATTAACCCACCAGTCAAGATGGTTGAAAATATAGGCAGTTATTCAAATATATTACTCAGCCAGTCAAGACTGTCAGAAACATAAATCGGCATTTATTATGACTTGGACAGAGAGTTGCATCATTGGCACTCATACCACATCTTCTTATTTCTATTGAAACATCTTACTCGACCAGTCCGGATTGGTGAAAATATTTGTAGGTGTTCAAATGTTCTCTGGAGTTTAGGAGCATATGCATAGGCCTTCAATTTGCAAAAATATATGTAGATGTTCCTCGATATATTACTCAACCAATTTAGATGAGTTAAAATATATGTAGACCTGTGCTAAAATATATTACTGGATCTCTAATAACGGGGTCAATAACGGGAATTTGCTAATAGCCTGTTTTGCATGAAATATTTGAATCGTCATACCTTGTAGCCATGTCTGCTGAGCTACTTCCGTGGAGTGCATTCATGAAGGTTTGCTGTCCATGCTTGGCTCTCAAACTACAAATAAAAATATAAATATAACACATATAACTGCTGTATTACATCTATAGCTAAATCATTCTTTTAGTGCATCAACACTTAATTGACAGTTTCTGGCTCAAATTAAATATCAGAGCAAAAGCTTTATCATTACAAAGGTGCACACACTGAAATGTCTCGCCTTCTTTACTAATCATTGATATTATGTTGATAGTCCTAAGTATAAAGCTTGATTACAATTGTCACATCAACTTAACATTAACCAAGATAGCTAAACAAAGACCAATGAACCATGAAATTGATGTCAAGGTCAGATGAACCATGCCAGACAGACATGTACAGCTAACAAAGCTTCCATACAACAAATATAGTTGACCTATTACTTATAGTTTAAGAAAAATAGACCAAAACATAAAAACTTAACACTGTGCAATGAACCGTGCAATTGAGGTCATGGTCAAATAAAACCTGCGGGACTGACATATAGATTATAATATATTTCCATACACCAAATATAGTTGACCTTTGGCATATAATATTAGATAAAAAGACCAAAACTTAAAAACTTAACTTTGACCACTGAACCATGAAAATGAGGTCAAGGTCAGATGACATCTGCCCGCTAGACATGTACACCTTACAACCATTCCATACAACAAATATAGTAGACCTATTGCATAAAGTATGAGAAAAACAGACCAAAACACAAAAACTTAACTATAACCACTGAACCATGAAAATGAGGTCAAGGTCAGATGACACCTGCCAGTTGGACATGTACACCTTCCAGTCCTTCCATACACCAAATATACTAGCCCTATTACTTATAGTATCTGAGATATGGACTTGACCACCAAAACTTAACCTTGTTCACTGATCCATGAAATGAGGTCGAGGTCAAGTGAAAACTGTCTGACGGGCATGAGGACCTTGCAAGGTACGCACATACCAAATATAGTTATCCTATTACTTAAAATAAGAGAGAATTCAACATTACAAAAATTTTGAACTTTTTTTTCAAGTGGTCACTGAACCATGAAAATGAGGTCAAGGACATTGGACATGTGACTGACGGAAACTTCGTAACATGAGGCATCTATATACAAAGTATGAAGCATCCAGGTCTTTCACCTTCTAAAATATAAACCTTTTAAGAAGTTAGCTAACGCCGCCGCCGTAGCCGCCGCCGTAGCTGCCGCCGTAGCCGCCGCCGGATCACTATCCCTATGTCGAGCTTTCTGCAACAAAAGTTGCAGGCTCGACAAAAATTGCACAATCAATACTGTTTTTTTCAATCCACAAAAATGAGTACCGACAATAATAAGTTAAATCCAAAGTACCAATTTTCATGATTTCATTGGTATGCAGGGCTCACGCTACCAGGCGACTTGGGCGAAGAAGTCGCTTTCCCGACCGTCACTTCGCTTTCCCCGACCCCCAAAAGCGAAAACAAGTCGCCCTGTTCTTGACGATATTTGCTTTCAGTCGCTTCCGTCATCGGACATTTTCAAATTTTTACCAAGTTGATGAAGCATCAATTTTTTTAATGATAATTAAAGAAATTTAGACACAAACGATTCATCATCTTAAGAGAAGAGGTTGAAGCATTGTCTTTGCAGTGTGTAGCAGGTTATTTGATAAAAATACAACTTTATATCACAAGTTCCGGTGCTTGTTACTCGAAAACATTCATCAACCTAAATTTCGGCGGCAAAATAAGTTTGTATCTTCATTTAAACGTGATAAAAGTTGCCTCCAGTAAATGTTTAATCCATTTATTGCATTAAAAACGTCATGTTCTTTTCCAAATAACTTGTCAAACATCGTTTATTTTTGTAAATTTTCTTGCATTCGTCCGCCCTTGACCGACTTCTAAAATACAGAACTGAACCAGACCAGCTATGACCGAAATCCGTACTTTTACAATAATTACTACGGACGCACGGATGGAACAGCTGACAGAAGATTATTGATCCCAAAGGGAAAAATTACGTATTCCACACGCATTAAGAGACTTTTGGTTACATCTAATTGATTGGTGTATATAATTCCCTATATTTTTTATGGATTGTTTCAAAGTTGCTTAACTCTGAAGACTATTAATTATATTATGGCCACGCTTAATAACTTTTATATTTTTTTATGAGAAACACTGATTTCATACACAAGATAGATTTGAATTAAATTTGAATTGATATATTATAATTTCTTTACATTTTTTAAAATAAAAAAGTATTTTTTTTAGTGCTTGATATTAAATATTTAGTTGGTAGTTTCTCACAAGAACCTTAGTAAAACTTAAACAACTTTTAATTTGAAATGTTACTTTAATTGTATACTCAGATATGAATTGAATAATATAAAAAGAACATTATTTACATATGACCCTTTATACTATAGTAAAATCCAAACATTGTAGCGCACCGCATGAATGAGCACTTCTCTTTCAAATCTCACCACTTCTCCCTATCAGTTTCAAAAAGAGAAGTCACTTCTCCCTATAATTCTGAAGTAGTGTGAGCCCTGGGTATGTAATTTAAGCATCTAGTGGTTAAAAAAACAACAAAATCAAATTTCTACTAAATACAATTTTTCTAAATCAAGGGAAATCAGAGATTCCACAATAACCTGAAAAATATACCAAGGTTTTACCATAGAGCATACAACAAACCTTTCTGGTTTCTGTGTCTTTGCCTCTTCCACATCAGTTGGTCCAATCAGATCTCTGAATTCATCTATGATATTTTCACCAGTCTTGCCCTTGGTCAAGGCAAGCACATGACTGGGACCACTTGTCATAAATTTGACTAAGTCTTCAAAGAAGTCCTGTAATAACAGATGTTAAAACCTTGTAAAGCAATTCTTTTGGACCAAGAAAAAGAAACCATCTTTTGGACCAAGTAAAAGTAACCATACTTTTAAAATTAAATGCCCTCGAGTTTTTTTTTTAATTATGTAGGTTTTTTTCAATGGAAAGTATGATTTTTGTGGTTATTTCTAAGATGGACTGCATTATCAAACTTTTGTGGTATGAAAAATGTATTGATTCAAATGGCCATAGATGCATACATTAATGGTTGGGACAAGTTTCATGTCAAATAAGTGCCAAATTTATTTTTTGTTGCATATTGACAACATAAATGCTATTTCAAATAATTTGAAATTAATCAAAATATGTTGGAATGTATTCTGGAAATTGTATTTTCTAATTTTAAAACATTCATAATATTGAGAAACCATCAAATGAGGAAGTTAATTACCTGGTCTTGTAAGTGAGAGTAGAACTGTCTGACTTCATCTTCCGTTAACTTTCTCTCCTCATGTTTCAAGATTTCAATGCCTGCTGCTTTTATCTATATATATATATATAAAACAATTTTTTCATCATGATTGGGATTATTTATGGCAATATTCAAAGGAAATTGAACAAAAGTTTACTTTTAGTGTACAAGTCACATGGTAAAGTTAAGACTGTACTCATCTGAGAGTCATGTAACTAATACTTTGAATGTGAACGTGAACGTGTAATAGAAAGACTATACTCATCTGTAAATCATGCCACTTACTATGAGTGGATATGTGCACATGCTAATGTGAAGATTATAATCATCTGTAATCATGTAACTTATTTTCAGTGTACACTAAAGTTGGGAGTTTTAACCACACTCGTACAGGTGCACTCAATTCCAATCATTATTGACTAGGAATGTCACTTTTCCTATCGAAGGTTGTTGGGTTTTCTATGGGCACTCCAGCTTCATCCATCAATAAAAAATGGCTGCCACCAAATTGACCCAAAGTGGTGCTCAAAAATGATGCTTAACACCAACAATCAACATTTTCAGTGTACATGTATGTGTACACATGTCAATTTAAAGACTGTACTCATGCTTTAGTCATGTAACTTTCTTTGAGTGTGTATGTACACATGTCAATTTAAAGACTGTACTCATGCTTTAGTCATGTAACTTTTTTTGAGTGTGTATGTACACATGTCAATTTAAAGACTGTACTGATACTTTAGTCATGTAACTTTCTTTGAGTTTGTATGTACACATGGTAATGTTAAGACTGTACACATCTGTAGATCTATGAGTGTGTATGTGTGCATTGTAATGTTAAGACTGTACTCATGCTTAAGTCATGTAACTTTCTTTGTGTGTGTGTGTGTGCACAATGTAATGTTAAAACTGTACTCGTATATCGTCAGATTATCGGAATTCCAATGGGGACTAACTGTGCACCACTTATTGCGGACCTGTTTTTGTATTGTTATGAGTTACAATTTATGACAAAAATAAGCAAAGACCCATCAAAACAACATCTGATAAACAAATTTAATAATACTTTTAGATATTTGGATGATATTTTGGCTCTCAATAATGACGACTTCAGTATGTATATTAATGAAATTTATCCTGTTGAACTTACTTTAAATAAAGCTAATACTAACAATGACCACTGCCCTTTTCTCGATCTTGATATCTATATCACTAATGGAAAGCTGAATACTAAAATTTATGATAAAAGGGATGATTTTTCATTTCCTATCGTTAATTATCCGTTTTTAGATGGTGACGTTCCCTTGTCACCATCTTACGGTGTTTATATATCTCAACTTGTACGATTCGCTCGTGTATGTAATAATGTTTTAGATTTTAACGAGAGAAATTTATGTATTACTGAAAAATTATTACACCAGGGTTTTCGATATCACAAACTAATCAAAACATTTACTAAATTTTATCATCGGTATAAAGACATCATTCGTAAATATAGTTCAACATGCAGACTTCTAATACGTTCAGGTATTTCACATCCAATTTTTTATGGAAATATTCTTTATATAGCACAAAGGTGTCAGTATTCACCTCAGAAACTTACAAAACCTTTGAATAGACTTATTAAGAAGGGATATAATTACGATATTGTTGTCAAGTCATTAAAGATTGCATATTTTGGCGTTAATATTGAGTCACTGATAAGGTCTTTGCATCGGAACTAAACACATTTATTCTAAAAACAGTTGTTGGCATGACACGGGTTATGTTCTTCTCATATATGTTATGATGGTATGATACTAAACCCCTAACGGGAAGGATTGTGCCTGATGTTCATATGATGAAATCATAATCTTTCAGTCAGTTTAATTGAAGTCTGGAGCTGGCATGTCAGTTAACTGCTAGCAGTCTGTTGTTATTTATGTATTATTGTCATTTTGTTTATTTTCTTTGGTTACATCTTCTGACATCAGACTCGGACTTCTCTTGAACTGAATTTTAATGTGCGTATTGTTATACGTTTACTTTTCTACATTGGTTAGAGGTATAGGGGGAGGAATGAGATCTCACAAACATGTTTAACCCCGCCGCATTTTTGCGCCTGTCCCAAGTCAGGAGCCTCTGGCCTTTGTTAGTCTTGTATTATTTTAATTTTAGTTTCTTGTGTACAATTTGGAAATTAGTATGGCGTTCATTATCACTGGACTAGTATATATTTGTTCAGGGGCCAGCTGAAGGACGCCTCCGGGTGCGGGAATTTCTCGCTACATTGAAGACCTGTTGGTGACCCTCTGCTGTTGTTTTTTATTTGGTCGGGTTGTTGTCTCTTTGACACATTCCCCATTTCCATTCTCCATTTTATCATCTGCAAGTCATGTAACTTACTTTGTGTGTGTATGTGGACAGGGTAATGTTAAGACTGTACTCATGCTTAAGTCATGTAACTTACTTTGTGTGTGTATGTGGACAGGGTAATGTTAAGACTGTACTCATGCTTAAGTCATGTAACTTACTTTGTGTGTGTATGTGGACAGGGTAATGTTAAAACTGTACTCATGCTTAAGTCATGTAACTTACTTTGTGTGTGTATGTGGACAGGGTAATGTTAAGACTGTACTCATGCTTAAGTCATGTAACTTACTTTGTGTGTGTATGTGGACAGGGTAATGTTAAAACTGTACTCATGCTTAAGTCATGTAACTTACTTTGTGTGTGTGTGCACAATGTAATGTTAAAACTGTACTCATCTGCAAGTCATGTAACTTACTTTGTGTGTGTATGTGGACAGGGTAATGTTAAGACTGTACTCATGCTTAAGTCATGTAACTTACTTTGTGTGTGTATGTGGACAGGGTAATGTTAAGACTGTACTCATGCTTAAGTCATGTAACTTACTTTGTGTGTGTATGTGGACAGGGTAATGTTAAGACTGTACTCATGCTTAAGTCATGTAACTTACTTTGTGTGTGTATGTGGACAGGGTAATGTTAAGACTGTACTCATGCTTAAGTCATGTAACTTACTTTGTGTGTGTATGTGGACAGGGTAATGTTAAGACTGTACTCATCTGTAAGTTAAGTAATTAACTTTGTGTGTATGTGATGACTGTACTCTGTTTATCTAGATATGTTACTTACATCTTCAAGTATCTGGTCAACCTTTCCAGCTTCCACAGCATCTGGTTTGATTAAGGCTACAGTGACCTCCTTTACACCTTCTGTAAAATAGGGATAAACATTAGAATAAAACAAAAAATATTTGTATGAATTATTACTCAATTCTTTACTAAATATTATCAAATATGAATAATGATCCAACTTTATTTTTATTCAATTTTAAAATAACAATAAAATATGAACCAGAAAGATCATAATTTCTACAGAAATGAATCAATCAAAACAAAAATGTGTTATCATTATGAATACAGTATAATACGTGAGTAATCAAAAGCATAAGATCAGCCAATTTGCCCATGGAAAAGGGTATGCTGTAATGAGTAAATAAATTTAAAATTCACAACTGAACTGCTGCACTTCAAGGAATATTTAAGCAGCAGCAAAATACTTAAGACTATGCTAAAAATTCTACAACACTAAATTGAAAATGCATAATTATTTTTTTAGTCTAAGTGTTGGCATGAATGTAAATTTATCTCCTTAGTATGTCACCATGCATTCAAAATTACAACTATATATTATTTTATAATGTATGTAATTAAGAATTAAGGAGGTAGATCTAGGTTAAGGGAAATAACTCTAAAAATCATCAGTACGTTTGTGTCAACCATTTTCATAAATATATTTCTACACTTCTCGGATACACAGATTATTTTAAATCTGTTTCAGGTAAATGCTTGAAATACATTGATGAAACTTTACTTTTACAAACGTGTCACTGAATTAAAGAGTTATCTCCCTGAACCAAGGTCTACCCCCTTAATATATATACCCTAAAGTATTACTATCATCATACTTGTACATATAACATAATCACTTGTCATAATGCATGTAAAGTAATAAGGTCTAAAGGATAAAGGCTATATGTTACTCAACATCCTAACACCTATACCTTAAACTTGTCATATTTTTTTCATACAGACAACTATAAATTAAGTCTACCATCATATAATGTATACTTTTAAAGCTTAAATAGATGATGCTTTTTTCAAGATTATAATAGCTGCAGTTAGTCTAATAAATAGTCCATGCATTTTACAGATTTAAATATTTTTTTACTAAAGTTTTGAGTGATTGCTACTAAATTAAATGTTAATAGCTAATTACCCTGACTTTAGCCACCAAAATGAACTACCAATTTTTTTTTAATTTAAAAAAAATAATTAATTTGGGCTAATGTTATGTTTTACCAAACTGTTTACAACATTTTACTGAAAATAATAAATACAATTAAAAAGCCAAACAAGATATACTGATTACACAAGATGAACCCATAATAAGCACACATTTAAACAACTGAAAGGCAACAACTATATCATATTAACTTTTCCCCCTTTTGGACACAACTGGTTTTACACCTGACTTCACATAGGGCCAATAGGTAAAAGTGAAATACAAACTAGGTTTAAAAAGTTGAACGAAAATAGGGGATTAAGAACAAATATATTAAAGGGGCACTAGCTACGAGATATATTAACTAGAGGCTCTTAAGAGCATGTGTCGCTCACATTGGTCTATGTGCATATTAAACAAAAGACACAGATGGATTATTAATTTTTAAATGACAAAATTGTGTTTTAGTGATGGTGATGTGTTTGTAGATCTTACTTTACTGAACATTCTTGCTACTTACAATTATCTCTTTCTATAATGAACTTGGCCCATTAGTTACAGAGGAAAATATTTTGTTAAAATTTACAAAAATTTACAAAATTTATGAAAATTGTTAAAAAATTAACTGTAAAAGGCAATAACTCCTTAAGGGGTCAACTGACCACTTTGGTCATGCTGACTTACTTGTAGATCTTACTTTGCTGAACATTATTGCTGTTTACAGTTTATCACTATCTATAATAATATTCAAGATAATACATGTAACCAAAAACACCAAAATTTTCTTAAAATTGACAATTCAGGGGCAGCAACCTAACAACTGGTGGTCTGAAAATTTCAAGACAGATAGATCTTGACTTAATAAACAATTTAACCCCATGTTAGATTTGCTCTAAATGCTTCAGTTTCAGAGTTATAACCCAAAATCTACATTTTACCCCCTATGTTCTATTTCTAGCCATGGCGGCCATCTTGGTAGGTTGGCCAGGTCATCGGACACATTTTTTAAGCTAAATACCCAATGATGATTGTGGTTAAGTTTAGTTAAATTTTGCCAATTAGTTTCAGAGAAGATTTTTGTAAAAGTTGACGACGATGGATGACGACGACCGACGCCAAGTGATGAGAAAAGCTTAGTTGGCCTTTTAGGCCATGTGAACTTAAAATCTAAAGTATGATTTTTTTTGTTCCATCATTAATGAAAGTGAAATAATAATTTGCTTTAATCAGCTAAAATGGTTCAATTTTGTCAAATCAAGCTAATAAACATTGATAATGAATCATTCACTTGCAAGTGAAAAATTTGACCTCTTTAAATCCATATTCATGTTAACTCCAATTTAACCCCGTAAAAAGAGATAGAATAACATAAATTTAAAGGAAAAAACGTTAACATTGAAAGTGAACCAATTAGGTAAATAATTTGATTGACTAATTCGATCCACAAAAAAATATTCTTATAAAGGTAAAAACGAGGATAAACATAAATTTATAATTTATAAAACAAAATTTAACAGACCTATAAAAATCAAATTGCACAAGTTGCTTTATCTATTTATATCTATACTTATGTTTACATCACTTATATGGTCATAGAAGGTCAACTCGATAGTTAATTAGATGGTGTATTGGCCAAAATTCTTATGAAACGAAGCTACATCTTATTGAGACCATGTCCTGTAAATTGTTTATTTTATACTTTTGATAGTTTGGAAAAATGTTTTACATTAATTGTTATAAATAAAATATTAGAATTTCAGTCAAATCGGTGAACATGAATTTGACAGCTAGTGCCCCTTTAACTAAAATTCATTTAACATGTTCAACCTGACATACAGAAATAAATCAGTGTATTTCAATCATGCATTTCTGAGGCCCCTCATGGGGGGGTCCTAGTAATCACATAATCACCATTTTTTTGCCAATATAATCACATAATCATTAAATATTTGCTTATCTTTAGTAATCAAATAATCATAAACTAAAAATACAGTCCTAGGTAATCAAATAATCATGAAATATTTGGCTTAATAATCAAATAATCATTAAAAAAACGGCCAAGTAATCACATAATCAAAAACCCCATGAGGGCCCTCATTTCTCATGCCTTCTTTTACATCTTGATTTTCAATAAAACCATTTGGTTATTCAAAGAGAAAGAATGGTAGCCAGGTTTTTTAGTACGTACATATGTCCTCAAGATGCATTTATCTTTTATCTTCAGTAACATGAGTAATTAACAATAACATGTACTACATCATGCATACGAGAAAAATAAACACCATGTCAAGTATTCAAATATCCAAAGAGTTTTCTCCCCTTATCTAGCATTCAAATTTTCAAAGAGTTTTCTCCCCTTGTTTTGGAATAACTTTTCTGTAGTCATAGGTTACACCCATATGTAATTTACAAAAGATATAATTCTGAATTGATTATTGAAGGCACATAAATTTGCTAAGTGAACAAATAAAATATACCACTTTAGGAGACATTATTAATTTTATTTTTAAAATTCAAAATTAAATATATCAGGTTATAAATGGTTTTAGACCAATATTGTTTTAAATGACATGATGTTTATTTTAAGCACAGGGTGACTGTTGAAATGTACAACCTGATATTTCTAGAGTGTCACCATAATTAATGATTTCTCCCTTATATCTTAATCGATTCATTTCTGTAAAAATAAGAACAAATAGCCATATGTATACACTGACTTTATCTCATCATAAAATTTATCCTTTCATTTCTCAAACTGTAAACTTTTTTCTGAAGCTATAGCATGAGTCATTTAAAAAATGAATGTACACATGTTTGTTAAAACACTTCTTTGGAAGGGAAGAATTACAATCAGCGAAACAGACTTGTCACACCTTGCAATATATGCTCTATTGCTTATTCATCTTGAAATTTTACAGATAAATTTGAACATATAATAAATTAACATGCAAGCTTTTACACAAACCAATCTGCCAGGCATTAATTGTTTAAAAATAACAGCAAGCCTGTTTATCTAAACAGGGAAAGAAATAATAAAATGCTTTTTGCCAAAAAATAATTCTCTTCTTTTTGAAACTTAATTCCATTCAATTTTTTGGACAGCCAAAATTCAAATAAGGTCTGTTTGACACAGTAAGACAGACCTCAAAACTAAATTTAAGTTATCCGCCAGAAAAAAGTTTGATACATTTTAATTTTAACTTTTTTTTTTAGTAACTCTAAATAAAACTTAGACCAACAAAGTCATGCATGTGTTTAAGAGTCAGTCAGTTATGAGAGAAGTTTTAAGTATGTTAAACTGCTGTTATTTTAATGAGAGGTTTCATCTTCTACAAAGGGTTAACACACAACAAGGTTATATCATTGAAAGTGTTAAATATAAAACAAATTATAAAAATCATTCTGAAAACTGCAACAAAAATGATTATAATCTTTGAACAGATTATGATATTTCACAAAAACACAACACATGACATTATTTGTAAATAAATCTGCATATTCATACACACAAATACACTGTGCTTAAAAATATCATTGAAAGTGTTTTATCTGATTAAAGATCGGCCTACATGTATGTACTTTTAGCCATGATTCAAACAGTGATCTTTAATCAAATAATTTACTTTCTATTCTATTTTTAAATGCAGTGTTACTGTGATACCTTGACTTTGTACTCCTTTAGAAGGAGGACGTCCTGATTTTTTGAAATAAGAAAAAAATGTCAGAAAAGTACATTTTCTTATCAATAATCGATTATTTAGTTTATTAAAGAGCAATATTGTTTATCTTTTAAAGTTACAAGATCTGCAAAATTTTAATGAAACCCGCGTTATCAAAACAGAACTAAACAATTTTTAGTCACAGAACCAATATACCGTGACTCCCAATACAGGTATCTCGGACAACATGAAAGTTAAAGAAATGAATTTTCAAATTCAAATTTATCTATACCTAATATACATATTCTCTTTACAAATCTATCTGATAACTATAACGACAAGTAGGTTTGGATTCTTGTGCAATAAAAAAAACTTTCTGATAATTATGAAGTCTAGGAGCTTGAATTCTTGTTCGATGAAAATATGTTTATTGTGAGCACCAATTGAAGTTACATTTTTAAAGAAAAAGAAAGAGGCTTGTGGATTATCCATGTTATCAAAGAATGTAACTAATACACCAAAACCAATAAGAAAAAATCTTTTCCCATTAAAAAAAATAAAGACTTAATACCATCAGAACAAAGATTTAAATACACCATGACAGGACAACAAACACAATACATTGATGGTGATACTGGGAAAAAAAATTCATGTTACACTGTTTTTTCAGTATCACTATCCTTGTACCAATAATATGAACACAGGTCATTATTAAAATACAAATAGTTTAAATATGCTGTTGAAAAATATACACCTGTAAATTCTAATTCTCTTGTTGATATCAACATAATGATTAAGTTTAAGGAGGTAGACCTAGGTTAAGGGAAATAACTCTTAAAATCATCAGTACGTTTGTGTCAATCATTTTCAAAAATATATTCTAAGCTTCTAGGTTACATAGATTATTTTCAATCTGTTTCAGGTAAATGCTGAAAAAATACATTAATGAACTTGGCTTTTACAAACGCTTAACTGATTTAAAGAGTTATCTCCCTGAACCAAGGTCTTACTCCTTAATTCAATGATTTATATAGAGAGAATTTGACAAAATTTTAAAGGTTGCTTGTAACACACAGAAATTCTTTTTATAAAGCAGAAATTGTTAAAAAATCAATTCAAATCAGGATTTTTTTTCTGGTATTAGCTGCTCCATAAAATATTAAAAACTTAATTCCTATAAATGTTGATATAGAAATGTACAGAAAGTTGAAAGGTGTTTGTGCAGCATGATATTTTCAACAGGATATTTCAACTAGGTGTAAATGGACTGTCAACTCTGAAGGGAAATAACTAACAGTATTATGGGGCTAAAAAAGATCATACAAAAATACAAGGTCAATGTTAATAATAAAAAAAAGGACAGAACACACATTGGAAAATGGGATTCAATTTTCAATCTAAACATACGCTTTTCCTCTGAAAATAATTTAAGAAATTGATAGTAATTTCGTTTTGTTAGTATAATCTAAAGGTAAAGTATTTTTAGTTCTTTTAAAAGAGTTATCAATAATTTTTCAAATTCATTTTTAGCAACAATGCTCCAAGTATAAAAGAACCAACCTAATGATGCAAATATAAAAATGTAATTGAACAAAAAGGATATTCATATAAGCTTTTGTTTAATATTTTCTAATTTTTCATTAATTTAAACTGCATCTCATATTTTTACAAATCAAATGTTTGAAAATAAATATTTTTTAGGCATTTTAACAAAAATTCAGCCTCTCAAATTTTTAAGGAGTAAAGTTAACATTGTTTATTAAATATATTTTTTTGAACCTTGATATTAGTATCATATTGACTACTCTACACAGCCAACTATGCAATACCTATACATCTGCAAATAGATAGATGTAAAAAGTACATCGTAAAACATATTCTATCACAAAGTGAAACTTAAAGAAAACTAACTGTTGAAGAAAGTGTCTAAAAATACTTTTTGAAGAAATTGGAATAAACTTTTATTTGATGTTGGAATATTCCAATAATAAAATAGGTAAAACAAGTACCTTCTTCCTCTTCCTCCTCTTCTTTTTCAGTTTCTTTTTCTTTAGACTCTAATTGAGCAATGAATGGATCCTTGATCTATTACAAATAATAGAAAATTATTTAGGAAAAAAATGAGGTTAAAGTTCAAAAGGACTGATGTTATAATAAAACATTTATGCACATTATAACCTTTTAATCACAGCTTTTTTTCAATTTGTTTTCTACTAATAAAACAGGCGATCATATTTTTATATGACTTTAATTTGAATTCAAATATAACTGGTGAAAGAGCCTTAAAAATTTTGGTGATTTGATGTTCGCAAGTAGCTGTTTACTGACTCCATTGGCGCATCTCCTTTAAACTCAATTTGTGACCATCAAATCACCAACTGATGCAGTAGGAGCTTAAAATACAGTACAGTTATCTCCAAAATGAAATTCTAATGTTGGTCTGTTTTGCAGGGTTCTTACAATTTTCAAACAGTTGCAGTTTTGCATAGATTTTTTTCAACATGAAAAATAGGATAAAACTATAGATGTATAAATATTTATTTGCATAAGTCTGACGCAGCTCATGTCCCCCCTTTTTTATATAACAAACCTCTTTTCTCTCTGAACCACCATCCAAACATTTGTGTTCCTGTTTAAGTTGTTCTGTAATTGTTCTTAGAATCTTTGGTGAGTTAGCTCCCCTTACCACTGCTACCAAGCATCCTCCCTAAAACATTTTTATTTACATTTGAAATTATTAAGATACTGTAGAAACACTAATTTTCGTGGGGTTAAAATTCGTGGTTTTGTCTCTGTAAGATTTCAAGGGGATTTAATTTTGTGGTTTCCTCAAACTGTAAGTGGTTTTTATATGAAGGTTAAATTTTTGTGGGGTTTTAATTTCGTGGATATATTCTTTCCACGGAATAAACGAAATTAAATCCTCAACAAAAATTTCTGCTTTTACAGTAGTTTATTTTGTTTGGTTATGTTTTCAAATCATATAAAACTTGATTTTTTGGGGGAGCGCAAATAGAATTGCAAACATCATGCTGATACCATTCCTTAAACCATTCATTAAGAGAAAGTTGATTAGTGATGAATGAAGAAGCATAAAGCTGGTAATAAATTACTTGAAGCATGAACAAGCCAAATTCATAGCTGGAGTTAAAGATGCTTCAAATAGTCTATAGATTAAATGAATCTGAATCTTCAATTTTTTCAGATTGCACAAATAAGCAATAATAATAAAATGATATTAAAACAATCTCTTTCCAACAGCAAACTATACTTACAGCATAGAATAGGAAGCAAGGTTCACAGTGCCCTCTATACTTGTCTAATGAATCAATCATGTCTGCTTTGGCCTACAATATTTTCAATTAAAAAATATTCATACTTCTATTATAACCCAAAAAACTTTAAATATATATATACCATTGCTTATAAATTATAATACATTGATATGATTTATTTTATGGATTTTTTTTCTTTATGCAACATCTAATCTATAATATTTTTGTTTTCTACAAGTATGGTACAGATTATTTCTTGACTGAATAAAATCTTCATTTAATAATAATATTAAACACATTTACTTCGCTTCATTGTATTAATTCCTAAACTATAACATTATACATTAAACTTAATCATTATCTAGCGGCTCTAGCCCGAATTCCACTACTTTCATTCTGTATATATTTTGTATCAAACCTTTCAAATTGATACCAATTCTCATATATCAAGGAAGAAATGTTAATATCAGATTTAGCGCAAGATTGAGTGTAAAAGGTAGAAAAACATTAGACAGAATAATTCATTATCACATGCAATGTAGTTTTCTCAATGTCGTTTAAGGTAGTACCTAACACGTTCACTGAAATTAATTTGGATCGTTTAATTTTCATAAAACTTTGACAAAGTATTTACTTTGACCCTTTGACAAAAATATGAAAATTTCAAAAAATTTGAACCAACCGTTTTATCAGAAAAATTACACTGGTTATATAGCAGTTTGAGAAACTCCTCTTTTGATCATTGAGATGCTTAATATTCCCTTAACTACACAACATTATTAAAACGTTTAGCTGATTTTACAGAGTTATCTCCCTGAAGTGTTATATAGGTACCACCTTAATTAAAGCACATGCACATTGTTAATTCAATTTGAGTTTTCAACAGTCATGCAACAATTTTCTGTATCTGCGAAACATAATCTAATAGTTAACCTTTTACTCCAAACATATAGCAATACTTTATCTTTGGTTGATATAATTTGCTTGAAGTTAAGTTTCCTATGACCAATGACCAGAAAGTAAGAATGGAACAACAGTAAACAGATAAGTACCAGTATAAAAAACAGAAATGTAGCTCAATTTCTCAAATTCCTATCTACGCAGAAAGATGATAGTCCTGAACTTAAAATCATAACTAAATCTTATGTTCTTTATAACTTATGCCATGGTTAAGACAGATTGTTCTTTTGAATGGTCTAAAAGGTATGACATTACTTTTTAAAAGATCTAGTCACTGAGACAACTCTACATATGAAAAATAGTTTTCTTATTTTTAAACTGCATCACTTTAAACTACTATTTAATGAATAGCAAAACTAAATTCTACTATATTTCTGCTAAGACTAAGGCATAGTCTTGATTGAGTACTTTATATAGAAAAGAAAGTTGAAATACTGAGATATAAAAGTACAAGAGAATGCATACTAGTATTTGATGCAGACCAAAAATTTTACTAACTTCACTTCAGCTGCTAGACTTAGTATCTGTTCAGTTAATAGAATCATTTTGATATCTTTAAGCTAAGAATGTGAAATAATTTCATATTTTAAACAGTTGTCAACAACTTTATAATTTGTATTGAAATGTTTTGGACTTTTAAGTCTGAACTCCAAACACTGCAATTTAAACCAAAAATGTCTATTCTTCAAATATTGCCATATAAACCTTAAAAGTCTATAAAATATGTTGAGTAGACATGAAAAGTTGCTTGGAAGGTCAAGAAAGGAGGCAGGAAACACAATTATATTATTGTGTGGCCTTATCCTCATGAACAAATGTATTTATTTTTTTGCTACTTGATAAAGAATTATAGAGCTGAAGTGAAGTCAATAATTGGACCCTGCCCTTAATTACCACAGTAATTAGTTAGACTTTGAAAAAGGGAGATAATCCATTAAAAGGGCGATTACTAAGAGAAATAAGTACTACAAACTACACTAGTCAATCTAGAATCTCATACTATGGTTATATATTGAAGACTAGACTACATTCTCTGACTGCAGATCAGTGTCATGTGACTTACAGTCGCAAACCTTAAAAGGTCATCTCCAAGTTCATTTTTTAATCGGCGGAGATTCGCTACCATACCCGAACATGGACCACACCATTCCTGATATACATCCACCACTAAATTTTATAACAAAATATATGTTATTGTGGTTAATATAAAACTGAAGTCTTAAAACCAAACTGTTAAAAAAAGATTGTTAAATACTGTCAATTAACTGAGAATCTGTCTTGTGTATATTTCACTTTTTTACCAAGTTGGTTAAATGATTGAAACAAAATTAGATACAATTGTCTGTTAGTCTCTAATTTCAATATTTGTTATGTTTGATAATTTTACATGAATTTAGCACAAGACATTTTTCCTAGTTTAATAACAGCAAATAACATATCAAAAATAAAAAACAAAGATCATTTCAGAGACTGCATCAAATAAGAAAATTGATTGGTCATCTATTTCATAACCAAGTTACAAGGGGAGATAATTAGAAAATTATCTCCCTTTATTTTCCAAAGAAATGACATGGAAACTTGGTATGGAATGAAGCAAACAAAACTATGTTTCTCTTTCAAATTGGTTCTTTTTAAACTTACAGCAAAGATGAAATTTGCCACTAGTTAACAAATTTTCTTGTATGAAGCATATTTTTTCTTAGGATTGTAATTTGGTTCAAGATATACATTCAAACATTTTTTTTAGAGATTTCAAAAGGAAAACAGTAACATAATAGTACATGTATATAGTCTTTGCTTTTGTGAAAAATGTTGAAAAATTAAAATCTCTGAAATGAACTTATTGGCTGAAATAAAACATGTGACCATTAATCATGCCATATGTAATTTCAACATATAAAACAGGAACTGTGGAATATCTGTTGAGGTAAATCCACAATTCTTGTTGAAAATGCATTGTTACATGTCAAATATTAAAACAATTTCCAGCACTCCATTGACATTAACTTACAGTACAAAATTTCAGGAGGGGATCTCCCATTTCATTTTTTATTTTTTTGAAGTTGCTGACCATTCCAGTACAAGGTCCACACCATTCCTGATAAACATCTATCACTAAATGTCAAAACAAATTCATTAAATACATCATACATTTTTTAATGTGCAGTGTTCTTGAAAACTGCCAGTTCTGACCACCAAATATGTGTGAAACTGTGGTTCTGGTGTCCAATTAAAAGTTTGTGGTGGTTATATTTTTGTTTTAAGTTGTCAAGGATTTAGTTGTTCCTGATTAAGATGTTTAACAATATTTTGTATAAAACCATATCATTGATGTCTAAATTGGTCAGACCACAAGATTTGTTGTATTTTTGGTCCTAACGACCACAAAGGAAAAATTAATATGATAAAACTATTTTTTTTTCAGTAGTTCAATCTCTAAGGGTTCTAAAAGTTTTCTCCTTCTGAAACATTGTAAAAGAGCAAACAAAACTAAGGGGATTGAATGCAGCTTGAATTTACTTACCTATAAAATAAGTCCTTTAAAAGTGAGGAAAGGCACTATCCTCTTCAATAAACAGTTGGTTTGATATATATATCACTAGAAAATTCCTATTTTTGCTTTTTAAACTCTACTCAATCTATGAGAATAAAATTGTAAACCTGGGAATACCTCTAATAAAATGCTGATTTTTACAAAAAGGGTAATAAGTCTTATCAAATGCTATTTTTTGAGAAATGGTAAATTACGCTTTGAAAATTCTGCTTTTTGTGAAAGGGGACATAACTCTTCAAGAAATTCTGATTACCATTCAATCCCTCTTTTGATAGTAAATCCTCCCATTCTTCTTGTGACTCTATATGCATCTGCAGTTGAATCTCTGCCTTTCTTCTTCCTGCCATTTTGTCTATCTTTTTATCAGCCTTTAAAATTTGATAAAAAAAGTTAGTTGCTTTTGCATATTTGGCTTCTATGTCATAATGACAGTGTTGAGCACTGCAAACTCATTCATAAATGTAGGTGCAAAATTATACAAGTATTGTGACTATTTAACAGCTACTGTTTTTTTGCCTTTTTGAAACTTCTGAAATAAAAAGAACAATTAAACAATGCATACTTATACATATTAAAATGACTTTTACATCTCAGATTTGTCAGAGTCATCCCTAGACCTATTTTTTAACAACTGTTTAAGACCTTAAGAGTAAATTATAAATAATACACAAACCTTAGTGAGTTTTAAAAACAAGATCCTTTAGAATTTACAATGCCATAGAAGCAAACTTTCTCATGAGTTGTAGATTAAAATATAAAAACAATTTAAAAATGTGTGAAAGATGTCTGAAAATTATTAAAAAATATTTTACTAAATTTTATTGATAAAAATTTTCTTGTTTTTTTTTCTCTTAGTCACTTAAATTCTTTAATGTTCTTTTAATAGTTGTATTAAAGTATGAATATATTAAAATTTGGGACCACTTCTATACATGTATACTATTGTAATACAACAACAAAATATTTCAGATACAAAACTTCCTACTCAAATCTTTAGACTAAGATGCCACAAAAAGAGAAAAGAACAATTTTAAAAAGTGAACTTTACAATTTTACAGCCACTTACATTTGTAAGTACAGTACAAAGAAAATATTGTTATGTCAAATTAAGGATCTATTCTTTTAAACTTCAACAAAATAACAACAATTATGGGACCACTTCTATAAAAAAAAGAATTTTAACCTTTTATTCTGAAAATAATATTTTAATAAGCTACTTCCCTTTTAATTCTTAACTTTTGCATGCAAAGAGACCTTAATTATGCATAATATGATGGAAAACAGTGTAAAAACTAAAGTTGAAATTTTGTTAGGCTGCTTCATTACTGAAGTACAAAAGTTCTACTTCAATTTCAATCTGGCTATTCCTTCATGACTTTGTACATGCATTAATATATTACAAGTTACAACAGAAAAATACAAGATATTTTTAAATATTGCATTGTGCTTACAGAAATGATATTGTGTTTTACATTTATTGTGCAAGAAACTGTCACACATTTATATATTAACAAAATAAAAATGTGACTGAAATCATGCATAATTTGTACATGTCGTATTTGTTCATGCAATGTGTCAGACACAGCTAGGCTCACCACATTAGCATTGTCACTTGTGTCAGCAGACAATGTCTCCTCGTTGCTTCCTACTTTTTGCCACATTTTAATTACTAGAAGAATTATCTGTTAGAATGAATTTTAAAATGTTTTTTTTAAAAGCTGATGACATTAAGACATTGAATTTTCTAATATATTTATTTCATTATGCATTTTTCAATTTTATATGTTCAATTTTTGTGGGTTTTTTTTCTCTAAAAACAATAATCAGATTAATATCCATTGTGGTTTTATTATCTGAATTATGTCTACAATCACGACAATATTGCCAAATATACAATGATAAAATGAAAATAATAACACTCGAAAGCATTCTTGCTTTATAAAGCAAAAAAGGTAAGCAAGAAAGATGAAAACAGAACCTACATCAATAACCTTTTCAAATTGCAACCCTGTTCGTTTCCTGATGACATCCAAAATAAAAAATAATCCCCTCATTTTAAAATACATTTTGCGTTTAATGCTCATTGTTCTGTTCATGACTGTATATTATTTTATACATTTGTACATGAATGTAAAAAAAAAAATCACTGCTATTTTGAAATACTGCAATACATGTATATTTCCCAAAAATATCTTTCTCATCAATAAATATTTACTCTTTTATGTATAAAATGTACTATGTATGATTTCACTTAAGTCTAATCAAGTCAGCTGTTTTTCTGAATTCAATAACTATTTGTAAATGTATATACTACAAACAGTTATGGGAAATGTTTATGGTTCCAATGAACATGATGAAAATGATAAAATTTAAATCATTCATACAAAATTGTAACACACTATCATGTGGTTAGGCAAGATAAATTCACATGTGGTTAATATTGTCTTTTTAAGAAGAAAAAAATAATCTTTACTAAAATATGAATTAATACAAACATGACAAAGTGACTAAAGAATTGTTCACCAAACAAAATCTGTTTTTGATAAAAAAAAAATTAAAAAAACTAAAAAAGGCAACATAAACCACAAAAATATTTTGACTGGTCACCTTAAGGCTAGCTAAATAAACAAAACAAACAATGCTGTAAAATTCAGTTATAAATTCTTAGTATTTACCATAGCTTTTTCTTTTCATTAAAAAAAATATAAATATATATATAAAATATAACCAAATGTGTTTTGTTAATGGTACACTGACGGAAGCTGTATTTCATTCACACACAGAGGTTTACTGTTCTGTTTTCAGCAAGCTTAAAAGTACTAAACTGTCTTACTGACATGACTGATCTGATTCATAGTTTTGAAATTTTTTAAAGCAAAATTGAGATGTTAGTATAAAAAAGAAGTCAAGATGTGGTATGATTGCCAATGAGACAACTGTCCACAAGAGACCAAAATAACATATAGATTAACAACTACAGGTCATTGTACGGCCTTCACCAATGAGCAAAGCCCATACCGCATAGTCAGCTATAAAAGGCCCCGACATGACAATGTAAAACAATTCAAACGAGAAAACTAACGACCTTATTTATATAAAAAAATGAAAAATGTAAGGTCTGCCAAACACATAATGTCCAGGATTGCCAGGAAAAATTTTTGACCACTCAGTCTACAACACTTAACCTGTAAAAAGAAGAACCAAAGTGCCTAGAGTAGAGTGTAACCTTTTACTCTATCAAATTTACATGTATACCCAAATAACAGTTATAAGAGCTAAGAAGGAACCACTGGGCTATGACAGGAAAACGGGCAATCCTAGTCTATTTATAAACTGCACAGGGATTGAATGTGTCAACAATGTGCAGGATTAAAAAACTTACAACCTTAGAATTGCCAAGCTTGTAATGATAAGGTAGATCGATGAACAATTTAGACCACAGGCACAGAGTCCATACAGTGCAGTTGTCTTTTATTCTCTGACAACCTTGAGTCAGGACTATACCACCTATACACCTTAATACATGTATTTTCAACGACACAAACCGTAAAATTTTGATGTCATATGAGAAACTAGTTCAAGAGGCAAAGATTCTTGGGTCAAGACTCAAGCACCGTCTTCAAGTGGCCTAGTCCAAATAATTATGACGTCTTGAAAGGCTATTACAATTTTTTTCTTTGATGCCTTACTTCGACGTAAGGCGTCAAAGAAAAAAATTATAATAGCCTTTCAAGACATCATAATTATTTGGACTACAAGTGGCCCAGAATTTTCAGAACAGCAATAAGACTGTATGTCTATCACTAAATCTTGAGTAAAATAACTCATATGCACCTTATTCACAAACGACAATCTCTATCTTACATCATATTTAAATGGTAATACAGAACCGAGAGGAGTCGAATTTATCAAGGGACCATGCCATCATGGGATGCTAACTTGTGTCAACATGTAAAGAAATGCAACAGATCATTTTATTTCTTTTTATGCACTTTTCTTGAGACGAAGTGTGTCCAAAACAAAATTGAATGTATAATTGGTCAAATTTTCTTGAAAGACACTTTTAAAAGAGTACAAACCTATACACAAAGGACTCTGTATTCAAACCTTACGGCACACTGCAAATTGTTTATCGTTGCTGGGAGAAAACTGTAAAACTACTTCCGGTGAAATTTCATTGGCTAACATAAGCTAGGGAGTTATCTACCCGTTACGCGCGGGAAAAACAGTTGGATTTTGTATAATTTTCCGAGTTTCATTTTCTTTCAATCGAATTTAATTTCAATGGTGTTATATGCTATATTCTATATGTTTTAGAGCGAATCGTTGCAAAATTACTGTCAAAGTAGTCTCAGCGAACCCTATCAGTCGATTTTAATGACTCAGATCTTGACTTGATTAACAATAGTTACCCCATTTGCTCTAAATGCTTTGGTTTCAGAGTTATAAGCCAAAATCTACATTTATCTCTATGATCTATTTTAAGCCATGGCCGCCATTTTGGATGGTTGGGCGGGTCACCGGACACATTTTTAAGCCTTTTAGGCCAGGTGAGCTAAAAATCTAAAGTATGATTTTTATACGACCGCAGAAATTGAAAATTTTTTGGTCGTACATTGGCATCACGTTGGCGTGGTCGTCCGTAGTCGTCGTCGTTGTCGGCGTCCGAAGACTTTTTGTTTTCGCACTATAACTTTAATATAAGTCAATAGAAATCTATGAAATTTAACCACAAGGTTTATGAACACAAAAGGAAGGTTGGGATTGATTTTGGGAGTTGAGGTCCCAACAGTTTAGGAATTAAGGGCCAAAAAGGGACCCAAATAAGCATTTTTCTTGGTTTTCACACCATAACTTAAGTATTAGTAAATAGAAATCTATGAAATTTAAACACAAGGTTTATGACCATAAAATGAAGGTTGGGATTGATTTTGGGAGTCTTGGTTCCAACAGTTTAGGAATAAGGGGCCGTAAGGGTCCAAAATTAAACTTTGGTTGAATTCATCAAAAATTGAATAATTGGTTTCTTTGATATGCCGAATCTAACTGTGTGTGTAGATTCTTAATTTTTGGTCCCATTTTCAAATTGGTCTACATTAAGGTCCAAAGGGTTTTAAATTAAACTAAGTTTGATTTTAACAAAAATTGAATTCTTGGGGCTCTTTGATATGCTGAATCTAAACATGTACTTAGAGATTTTTTATTATGGGCCCAGTTTTCAAGTTGGTCCAAATCGTGGTCCAAAATTAAACTTTGTTTGATTCAACAAAAATTGAATTCTTGGGGTTCTTTGATATGCTGAATCTAAACATGTACTTATAATTTTTATTATAGGCCCAGTTTTCAAGTTGGTCCAAATCGTGGTCCAAAATTAAACTTTGTTTGATTTCAACAAAAATTGAATCCTTGGTAGATTGGTCTGAAAATTTTAAGGCAGATTAGATCTTGATCTAATGAACAATTTTATTCACAGCAGATTTTCTCTAAATGCTTTGGTTTCAGAGATATAAGCTAAAAACTGCATTTTACCCAATGTACTATTTTTAGTCATGTCGTCCATCTTGGTTCACGGACCGGGTCATCGAACACATTTTTTAAACTACAAACCCTAATGATGATTGTGGACAAGTTTGGTTAAATTTGTTATAGTAGCTTCAGAGAACAAGATTTTTGTAAAAGGTTACAAAAATTTACAAAAAATTGTTAAAAATTGACTATTAAGGGCAATAACTCCTGAAGGGGTTAACTGACCATTTTGGTCATGTTGACTTATTTGTATATCTTACCTTGCCGAACATTATTGCTGTTTACATTTTATCTCTATCTATAATAATATTCAAGATAATAACCAAAAACGGCAAAATTTCCTTAACATTACCAATTTAGGGGCAGCAACCCACCAAAGGGTTCTCCGATTCATCTGAAATTTCAGGGCAGATAGATCTTGACCTGATAAACAATTTTACCCCCATGTCAGATTTGCTCTGAATGCTTTGGTTTCAGAGTTATAAGCCAAAATCTACATTTTACCCCTATGTTCTATTTTTAGCAATGGCGGCCATCTTGATTGGCTGTCCGGGTCACCGGACACATTTTTTGAACTAGATACCCCAATGTTGATTCTGGCCACGTTTTGTTAATTTTGGCCCAGTAGTTTCAGAGAAGATTTTTGTAAAAGTTAACAGACGACGACGACGACGGACGACGGACCACAAGTGATGAGAAAAGCTCACTTGGCCCTTTTAGCCAGGTGAGCTAAAAAGGAAAAGGCAAAAGACAAATAATGGTACACAAGACACAACATAGAAGACTAAAGAGTATAAGCAACACGAACCCCACCAAAAAACGGAGGTGATCTCAGGTGCTCCAGAAAGGTAAGCAGACCCTGCTCCACGTGTGGCACCCGTCGTGTTGCTCATGTTATTACAAACCTGGTAAATAGTCTAATTCGGTAGATACCATTCGTAAAATGGGAACGGGATTGTAGTCACGACATAAGGAACTCATATGATATCACCTGTGAAACAGATATTCCATAATGATCAACCAACTCGTGATCGCATCCGTAAAATTTACGAAGGATGATTTCGACTTCACCATTTGGAAATATTGCTTTAATAGCTTCCTTGTGAGCAGCATCCCTCTATCAAGAAAATTTTGATAGGAAATACAAGCCAGGGGATATCGTATCAATTGGGAGATATATAATCCGTATGCAGGCGCTGCTGGAATGTTGCTACATAGAAATGGAAAGTTCACAATTTAAAAGCTGCTATCATCTCTGTTGTCATAAAGTTTTGTTTTCAACCGACCCTAATTGTCAATTTCTAGATGTAAGTCAATATATGAGGCATAATTAACTGTATATGTTGTATCCTTTATCTCTTATTCGATGGGATGGATGCGTTTAACATAGTCACCACATTTTGAATTATTTAGTAAGAGAACATCATCTCTATAGCGTAAAGTAAAGTATAAAGGAAACTGCTAACTTCTTATCTTTCTTCCTTATAGTTCCTGTATGAAGCCTCATAATAATCATAATAAGGAACAAGTCGGAAAGAAGAGGGGAAAATTGGTTCCTATGGAATGCCGACCGAGTCTGTTGAAAAAAACGTCCTCCGGCCATACCTAATAAATATGTTATCAATCAATTAAGAAATCAATCATCTTGATAATGTCAGTTTCGGAGAATTTTGAATAGCGTGATGATACACAAGATTATCGACAGAAGAAAAAAAGAAACGTGTTTTAAAACTATAGCTAGTACGTGACTCACAAATTGAGACCGGCAGCACCATATGATGTGCACTTTGACTTAATTGTGAAGAACAAGATGTGAATATTTTATCGCGAATTCTGTATATACGGGCTATGGACTAATATCAGAATTGGATACAAATGTACACCTGATTTGCTAAATGATTCTGAAAAATAAAACTATAGGCCCTTTATCGTTCACCTGCAGTGTATATTTAACAAAGGACACTCTCCAACATGGGAAGACGAGAATAGAGTTCATGACAAAAAATCTCTTTTTGTTGATCTTGTATTGCAAATCGTTTTGTCTGTTTTACTTTGTTTTTATCAGTCTTCTTTATAGTTTTTTTGCTCAAAACACAAAAGAGGTTTTAAAAATCCTTATCATAGTTTAGGACAATTACTCCTATAAAGAGTGACAGTCTATGCTAGCTTTATCAACACATTTGACTTGTATGACGTTACGCACGGTATTCAGTCTATGTTTCATTTGACCATTACTTGATGCATAAGTAGGACCAGAGACATATAATAATACATGTGTATTATATGTCTCTGGTAGGACAAAAAATACAAATCAATTCTGCGTATTAAATGATTATATAATAACTTGTCTTGATTCATCATTTGAATCGAAATTAAATTAAAACCTGATTTTAATAAATTTAATGTTATATATTATTACATAATTAAGCAATGTTTCCGTTTTCATAAGCCATTTTGTCGTGTAAGACGTAAAAACAATAACTAACCATCCAAATATAAACGAAGAAAAAATACAAACTACTGATTGGATTTCGATAAAATTTGTACAGGTGAATATAATATGATCATATTCAGGGTGTGAAACGGTCACGATAAATAATATGTCAGTTCGCAATTTAGCGACCATTTCGAAATTCCATAGAGCTGTAAGATTTGAAAATTCAAGTATACAAAAAGGAAAGCAAGCACTTCGATATAATAATATTTTCACATAAATTATAGAAAAGATTCGCCACTTCCATATCCAAATGTGATTTTATTGAATTTACGAACACATTTTTATTTCTAACATGGTTTCTATCATTTTATTTTTTTTCAGTATTCTCCGTGTCTCCCTTAAATGCCGGTTACCACAGAGCCATTGTTCAAGATTTTTCAGTACTATGATAATTAAGGTATTTTAAATTTGTGACAGACAAATGAACTATGAAAATAAATGTTAATACTGAAATGAAATTTGTTTAAGCTTTCAATGTTAAGGAAACACTAAATGTTTCATCAATTCCTATCAAGTTGTCCGTGTCTCCTCAAAATGTTACCACGTCCAAATTGAACGTTTTTTGCACGGAACGTCAATGTACGTAATATATATAGACAGTAACTGTTTAGGCAGCAACCATTTGATTTTCGGGGGGGGGGGGGGGGGGGGGGGGGGTGGGGCTATGGTTTTTTTTTCTGGACAAATTTTTTTCGCGACAAGTCGAAAACAATTTTTTTCTTTCAATTTTAGCATTACATATAGTGGCAGCTGAGGGTGAAACAAACAATTTTTTTTTTCTCAGAATCAAAAACAAATTATTTTTTTCTCCAAAAACTGGAAACAAACTTTTTTTTCCAAAAAAAAACATAGCCCCACCCCCCCCCCCCCCCCCCCCCTGTGGGGACGATTTCATATAATATAACTCAAGATAAAATACACAACAGCTTTGTAGTTTGACGTTTACTAGTTATCAAGAAAAAGATAAGGTGACGTCGCCGTTGTGACGTCGACCTTGGTTACAATGTTTCTTCCGAGACGTTGCCGGTCCCGCGGTCTTCTCGACATTCTCGGGGCCTCAAAAAATTACTTTACGTAGAAAAGAAAATTGAAATACAATATATAAATAACATTAAATTAAGATTAAAGTCTTTGAAAATAAAAAATTCACAGTTCTTTCACAGTTGAACTAACGTAGTTCATAAAACAAATTCGCATTACAGTCCATGCTATCGTTTCACAAAGAATCGTACGATCTACGTTTACGATTAAACGTACGCTAAGCGTAAGATTTTAGCTACGAGTGTTTCACAAAGGTGATCGTAAACGTAAACGTAGACTTACGTTTACGTTTGTCTTAAGATTAGCTCTCTAGTGAAGGAGAGGAAAATTGTGCGTTGACGATTGTAACATCCGGGTAAATCGCCCTCTGCTTCTCCGGAAAATATTATAAAAAAACATGGCTAGAAAACCGAACTGGTCTTCCACGGAAATAAATAAACTGGTGGAGGAGGTTACTCCTAACATTGAAGTAATCAAATCAAAATTTACTACCTCAGTCACCAATGAAAGAAAAACAAATGTGTGGCAGTCAATAACTGACAAGTAAGTATTTTTTTTTTACAGCAACTGTATTTCATTATTTGCTACGAGTAGTTGATTTTGCATATAAATATATCTTTGTACCTCTGTATCCGATAGACAATTATAAGATAAGATAAGATAAATTTTATTATCCAATTTTGGGCACCGAGAGGCATAAAGATTATAACAAAAAAAAATTATATAACCCCCCCCCCCCCCCAAAAAAATCACAATAATAAATCGCGTTTTTCGGTAATAAAATTTAAAATGGAAATGAGGAATGTGTCTAGGAAGATTGTTCATACTGTTGAAATGGAATATGAAATAAAAGTATGATTTTTTGTTCTAAACTACTTTTTTTATTTTATTACGGAATCCATGGCCGAAACGTCGTTTTTTTCCGTCTGCATAGTGAGAAAATCCCGCACCCGAAAACGGACTTCAGCCTCTCCCTAAACAAAAAATGACCCACTCATTACTGTGATTAATCCAATTTTTAAATATGAATATTAGACCTTGGTAGTGCTCCATAAACAGGAGAAATATTTACGGAAACCCAAAACATTTGACAATTTTGTATGTGCCAATATAGTGACAAATTCAGTGAAGAACAATTCTAAGGCACTAGATACTATTCCAAGCAACACCGATCCATATAAGAACTCTTTCTTCGTCAAGAGTGTACTACATTGGAACCAACTAGAGGATCGTATTGTATGCGCAGATACAGTTGAGAGCTTCAAGGCTGCTCTCCAACACCGCCAATAGGTGTCTCTCTCTCCCGTTGAGTAAAAGCCAGAATTGGTATCTTCAACGTATACATACAGAAGGATACCTGCTTTAGGTCCCTCTCCTCTACAATTTTTCGGACTTCCTGCATGCCATGCTATGCAGGCTAATATTCTGATAATTTGAATGAGTGACACAGAAGCAGATTGACATTGAACCAAGATCTAAAGAAAAAGGGGACAATCGGAATTCATAAGACAAATAAACACTCACAATTTTTTGGCATTTTCAGAGCCACAGAAAAAAAAAATTCAAACAACATTTCATTTATTCATTGTCGATCATGACCATGATGACTTGTTTTGTTGTTTTGTTGTTTTCGGAGTATTTCATAAATACTCAAATAGTGTGCACCCCCTCATTTTATAAGGCTTCAAAGTTAAACAATAAAATAACATTCCAAGACATCATTATTTTGACAAGTCTAGTGTCATATTTAAAAAAAAAACTGTAAATAAGTAACCTTCCATTAGTAGGGGGGGATAGGACCTTTATTGGGACTACGAGATAGGGTGTTTATAAGCTCAGGTTTTTCAGGATCCAGGAATTCTTTTTTCGGATTGTTTTGATTTAAATTTATTTAAATTCATAAAATTTAGGAACTAGGGATTTATTTGTTTTGGGATCAGGACCCTCCTACCGACCCCCCCCCCCCCCCCCTCCCCCTTTTCCATTAATCATAGGAAAGGTGTTCACGAAAGAAAAGAAAATAGCCTTGCCAGACGTCATGATTATTTAGACTAACTTACTTTATGATATGATAGGGTCGCATGATGGTGCTTAAAAACAAAACAAAAGTCGATCTGCAAATGGCAGTAAATTCCATTTGGGGCAGTTGAAAACTATACTATGAAAACTAGGAAGGCGTCCCAGAAAATAATAGCCCTGCAAGATGTCATAACTATTTTGACTATTTGTACATAACCTCAAATATAAGGGTCCAAATAAAAGGGTCAACAGTTCCTACTTGAAATAAAGTTATCATTGATTAAATTACCATGCCAGAGAAATGCATGTGAATGTTTATTATCTTCTTCAAATATTTCACCTAGAATACAAAAAGTAAATTCTTTTACAATTTGAATGTAACACAACTAGTCGCTCTTTTTTAAAATAGAAATGAGGTAATGTATGATTGCCAAAGATACAATTATCAAAATGAAAATTGATGTAAGCAATTGTAGGCAAGGTTACTGCCTTTAACTGTTAAAGGCAGTAACCTTGCCAGCTTGCCAGCTTGTTCCACACCAAGTAAAAGGAAAAAGTATTCATGTTCATACAGTAAATGTTGGGAATCGGAATTTAAATGGGTTAAACCAAGTGAAAGGAGCCAGATTGATGCTTATTGCACACTTTGTAATTCACATATCAATGTTAGCGCAGGGGCAAGAAATGATCTTGTCAGACATTCTAAAACAATGACTCATTCAAAGTTGGAAAAATCTCAGGCAGAATCTAAGGGCATGGCATCTTTCTTCACAAAGACCAAAAGTGTTTTGGCTGATAAAGTAACTAATGCAGAAACTTTATTTTCGTACTTTGTGGCTGAGCACAATCTTTCCTTTGCAGTAACTGACCATTTCACAAAATTGTGTAAATTAATGTTCTCTGACAGTGAAATAGCTTCAGGTTATTCCTGTGTAAAAACTAAAACCACCCAAATAGTAAAGAGGGCCCTTTCAGTTGAAAATAACAAAGTGGTAGTTGAAAACAAGCCAAGATTTTTTGTTTTGTCAAAACTTGCTAAAACATTACTGGTTTTGCCAAACAGCAATGCAGACAGTGAGAGGGCATTTTCTTTAGTAAAGAAAATAGCTACAGAGTTTAGGGCTGATCTTAATAAGGATACACTGTGTGCTCTTCTTTCTTGTAAAATGAATACACATTTGCATTGCTATGAACTGAAACCAAGTGCAGTTCTTTTAAAGAATGCCAAGTCTGCTACTATGGAATATAACAATAGTCTGAAATAAACTTGTATACATGTTCTAACTGTTTCATATACATATTGACTATATAAATTATATGTAAACATATTTTTGTTCTTCAATTGAGCCCGCAAAATGTCGTACGCATTATGACCTGAGATTTTTTTTCTCAATGCAGGTCATGACCTGACTTTTCATTTTCAGAGGTTGACAGGTATGCTTTAACATTGAGAAAAATCCAAACCATATTATGGGGGCTATTAAAGATCCTGTTTTGAAAATTGTAAACAAATCAATTAAGTTAAAGGAGAGAATTATTGTTCTTACAAATGTATTTATAACAAAACAAGTTACAAAAAAACAAAGATGACAAACATGAACCACCAACAATCACTGGACTTTAGGTAGTCTCTTAATTTGGACAGGCACATGTGGCAGGCTTACTTATGTTTGTTATTTGTTATCATGGTTATTAACCAAAAATTATGCATTGATTTTTTTAAAAATATTTTTTTAATGCAAAAAGTCAATATATTATTTGGATGTTCAGATAATTAATATATATATTTTTACATTGTATTTTTATTTTAGAATAAATTCAGTCAGCAGTTCTGGTAGGTCTTTTAATGAGGTAAAAAAAAATGGCAAGACCTGCAAAGCAGTGTGAAGAAGAAGGAGGTGGCCAGAGTAAGCTATCAGAATCAAACTGGTGGAGGCCCCAAATCATCTGATGAGTTGAAACCATGGGAGTTACAGGTAACACAACTTTCATTATAGGATTAAACACAGTTTTTCTAGTGCAGTATATATATTTATTAACCAACTAAGTGCATTATTGCCAAAAGTGACTGTTTATTAAAAATTACATATTTTCTGTAATGGCCCTGTTTTTCTGTAATGGCCCTGTATTAATGCCCAGTTTGTCTGTATTAAGCCCTGTTTGGGTTTTTGGATAAAGTTAATAAAACTAAGTTGTAAAGAGTATAATACCTTTTTGTATTTTATTTAATTTAGTAACCAGCAACCAACATTAAAGAACCATATCAGAGGATCACTGTTCATCCGGTTTTTTAACACATATCTCTTTCAACTTAATATCTTGGATATTTGGTATATTTAAAGCTTTATAATGGTGAAGTACAAATTATTTTGTTCAAACTAAACTGTCATTAAAAGAGTAAGACGGTACATCAAGTTAGCAGCAACACATACACTTTTGTTCAGTTGGTTAATAAATGTATTAAGAAATGGGTGTTTTTATAATGGCCCTGTTATATGTCCTCGGTCAGTAATAATGGCCTCGGATGTCTGTAATAGCCCTCGGCTTTGCCTCGGGCCATTACAGACTTCCTCGACCATTATTACAGACCTTGGACATATAACAGGGCCATTATAAAAACACCCATTCATTAATACCATAATAATGTTATAATGCAGTCTTCTCTTAATTAAGAGACCACTTACGGGAGAGCAAAAAAATAGTTTCTTGAGCATGATTGACTGTACATGGTAACATTCATTGACTTTAACAGTTTAATTAATATTTAACAGGTGGCAGATACGCTTCCAAGAGCAAGTGTCCATGGCATTGACGGTGGCATAGATACAGAAATAAATGGTTTGTAACATATTTCTCATTTATTTTATCATTTACCTTTTTCACTACCAGAATATATAAGAAATAGTAGCCACTGGAATTAATACAATAGATGGGTTTAAAGTATGAGAGGGGATGATACCCACATGAGGGCTTAGATGCATCATGGTATAAAAAAGAAAATGTGGTATGATTGCCAATGAGACAACTGTCCACAAGAGACCAAAATGACACAGACATTAACAACTATAGGTCACCGTACAGCCTTCAACAATGAGCAAAGCCCATACCGCATAGTCAGCTATAAAAGGACCCGATATGACAATGTAAAACAATTCAAACAAGAAAACTAACGGCTTTATTTATATAAAAAAATGGTAAATGTAGTTGAGTTATAATTATGCTAAATTTGTTAATTTTTTTATAACTAAGAAATTAGGTGTTCTTAAACAATAATACCTACTTTCATTTTAAAGTCATTTAAAGGCAGAATAGTGCAATTAAAATAATTTAAAAGCTAAGTGGCATTAATCTCTTAGTCTATCTGCATACATTCTCATGGTTAATTTCTTGTTAGAGAATTGAATGTACAATGTAAAAAATATTTACTTCAGGTAAAAATGTAAAAGCCATTGTTGCTAAAGCAAAAGAAATGAAGGATGAAATAAAACAATTTTTCCAGAAATACAAGCCTTATAAAAAATTACCAAAAATAGGAGACAGCATATTAAATGAATATTTTGACACCACCAAAGGAATTACAGAAGACGAAAGAGATGAACTAACATCTTATCTTTGTACTTTTGAAGAAATTAATTTATCAGTCTTGGATATTCCATCAATGGTGCATGACACGATTTCCTTCATTATGCATCACTCAGATAAAAAAGGTACAGCTCTAACAATGTAAACTCTGGTTCAATTTAAAATCAATTTAACTTGAGTTATTAGAAAAATCTATATGACAAACCATCATTTTAAGCTCTCCGCCACAATATTGTTTTTATTTGTTTAGGGCTAATTCATACCTTTCTTTCCTTGTGTTGTTGGAATGCAATCTTATATCAGTATATAATATTAAATTTTTTGTGTTTTAAAGATTCAGAATGTGTTCAAACAAATGAATCCACTGGCACTGTACGGAACTACATCAGTTTTGGGAGCCCAACAGTTGACAGAGAGGAAAGCCAGACACCAGTAGATACAAGCTCAGGTAAATGAAGAAGCCCAACAGTGGAAAAGATATATAACAAATTTAAAAGTACACTATTATTATGTGTATCTGTAATACATGTTATACCAAAATTCATCAGTTATGGCGGAATTAAACTGGTTGATTTGAAAATTTAAAAATAATGGGAATAAAACAAGAACAACTTCAGAGGTTAATAAGAAGGTTTTAATTATAACAATTTTGCATACAATTTGTAATGTACATAATGTACATATAATTCTCAATTCACAAAAACTAAATAGAAACACCCCTAAACTAATAGTAAATAGCTGAAGTTATTAGGTTTTGTAAGCAGTACAAAAGTTTCAAAATACTTTCCTTTGAATTTCAATGAAATCTTTTACACATATTTTCTTTGTTTTAGATGGATTAACTAAAAGACCGAGAAGTACAGAAGGTATATTTCTTTCATATTTAGATATATATGTAGTTTTAAAGAAAATAGCTATATTTTTAACAAGGAACACTGGATTTGGTGACTAATTGAATTGATATATCAATCCATATCAGATCTTGGAAAATGTACTCTCCATTTAACTACAAAACTTTATAAAAAGTCAATTTGGAGGTATATGTTTGACAGCAAACCAACAACAAAAGTAACTTCAATTTACCATAAATGGAGTTTTAAATTGAATATTCAAAGGATATGGAAAATAATAAGGAAAGGAAATACCTTTAATAATTTGCAACAAATTGACATTAGCTTGTCTAGGTTTCAATTCATATTTGGCAAATATTTATTTTCTTCTGAATACCTTATATAATATTCCTTAGCAATACTCAAACAGTAGATATACATTTTATAAATATCTTCTAAATTATTCTTTCGAAAACTAAACCGGTACAGTAGAATTACCATAAAATATTAATATATTTCAGAAACTCATATTACCTTATTTTGCAATATTTTATTTAACTTTTTTTAGGTAGCATTCAGTCTGGTGCATTAGACATTGGGTATGATGGACCAAGCCAAAATGGAGGTAAAGTTCTATTATTTCTGCAATGTTATTATGAAAGAAAAGAGAAAAGATAAAAACAAAAAATTATGTATTCCTTAGCAAGACTCATTCCTTGTAATGTATTTTCAAAATATACATCAGCAATTGCTCTGCAGATATTTATTTAACAAATTAACTTCTTTTGTGTGTAAAATTTACCCTAGAGTTTAACATCCATTTGTTTTGCAAATTTAATTTGAAATATTCTTATCCTATCTATTCCTACAGACTTGGATTAATGTTTTATTCTGTTAATCTTAAACTTCATTGTATTTTGATAATATCAATGATATCTCAACACATTACATCTTGTGAAGTACAAACACTTTAAATTGGTAATATGTTGAAAAACATTTTACTCTATAATTTGAGACACAGCCTATGGATGATATCTTATAGAATAGATTTTTTTAATTTAAACTTTAAAGTGCATCCTTAAACATTGTTAACAATATACATAATATAACACAAATTCATTTCACTAAATCAGCAATAGTATAATATATCTGCCAGTCCTAATAGGATTATTAAACAGTCAGGGGACTTACTCAAATGAGTGATTTTCTAAATCACTGATTCAAGTAACATTATTCAATAAGGTTGGGAGTAAGAGTTGTCTCTCTTTAATAATCACCTATTTAAGTAGTACAAATTAATCACTAGAAGAAGTGATTTAATTTTATTTTAGATTTAAATATAAAATACAAATGATCCAGAACTAATTATGTTTCTAAAATTATCAGAACCAACATCTGAGTTGATAGGATGACCAGGTCATTTCAGGTAATGACCTTGTACTGAATCTAGGATAATGACATAAAAACGATTATCCCAGTAACCGGTTAGGCAAAAGTGTACGATTTGACAACACTAATACCAATAATACCCCAAACATTTTATTACTCATATTTTATATTGCAGATGGAGTTAAAAGACCAAACAGTAAAAGAGGTACAATAATATAAAATGTATTTTAATTTGATGAAACCAGCAAGTGGGCAATGAGTTATAACATCTAAACCACAAGGAAACATAAAAAATAGATTGACATATAAATAATAAATTAATTTATTAAACTGTCACATATTGATTAACAGCTGAACAATATACAGTAAAACATATACAATATTTAAAATAATTAACACCAAGCGAAACAAATTGGCTTATGAGACACATATAAACGCATATCATAGTGCTCGGTTAACAAGTCTTTGTCTGATGGTCTGTGCATCACGGTTGTGATTTGCAGGCATGTCAATATGATGTTCAATCTCAACTTCATTCCCTCCATCTTCAATATTCAAAAGTGGCACTCCATCATCAATGCACTTATTGTGCAGTTTAAAGCAACTACTTATTATTTTGACAGATTTGGGTGGCTTGTACGGCAAATGTCCACCAGTTTTATGCAAACACCTGTTAATAATATTAATCATTTAAAACATAACTATTTGATTATTTTATTCATATTTTTATATTAAAATAAAGGATCTAAAATTTGGATACTATAGCAAAGATAAATTTCTTGCAAAATCATCTCAAAACATAAATGGATGAAATTAATAAGTTTACCTTTATACAAACATGTTTTTAAAAGATGCAGTTGTGTAATTGTAATTTTAATTTAAGGAGTGAACTGATTTCTGTCAAAATATTTCCAAATATGAACAAGTCAGTTTGTCACTATGATAACAAAAAAATGAAGATAAAGGTAACTGAAATATTGTTGATATTCTATTATAATTTAATTTTGTATGTAACACGTCTTCTGATTAGCTGACGTTATTTTGTTATGAGCCCATAGACATAATTTAGTCATGTGACCGTGACGTCATCAACGTTTTTTCATGGTTTTCTACGGTTTAAAATAGAATTTAGATTTAAGTTATAAGAAATGACTGTAATATTTTTTCTGTCTATTCGAAATAACATAAAAAATGTGGTGCACACTGTTAAATTATAACCGATACGCTAAGGGCGTTATTCAGTGGGCACCAAATTTTTTATGTTATTTCTTCATAGACAGAAAAAATATTACAGTCATTCCTTAAGTGTATATACCATGCTGTTATTCATATTTTCTATATAAAAAAGTGGATTTGCTTAGAATTATAGTTTATATAATGTTGGTAAGATTTGACATAATGATTGTATTCTATTTTACACATTATTTTCTTTACATAACATGGTCTGCAACCGATCAATGTTTCGTTTTATTATAAAATACAGCTAAATTATTTTTCTCACCTAAACCTTGACTTTAACACACCAAAAGATCTTTCAATCACATTTCTTGTCTTGCAGTGAGCATTGTTAAATCTCACTTCCTGATCATTTGCTGTATGCAGAAGTGGTGTCATCAGCCATTTCTTTAGCGGGTATCCGGAGTCCCCTAGCAACCAACTGTTAGGTATCTGATCCATGTATACTGGCACACTTGAATTGGTTAACATGAACGAGTCATGGGTGCTCCCTGGCCATCTCACAACTACATTTGAAAATCTTAAAAAAAAATCAAAATTGGTTGATTTTTTTTTATAATTTATGTTTAAAACATAAATTTGTGTCAAATTAATTCAATTTTATAAAAAGAAACATTGATATAGTTACAAGATGTTGTAGTGTTATGCATTGATCTAAAATTTTGTTGTCCTTGGTCATGTTGGTAATATACTTAAAAAGAAATATATGAACAAAGGAGTAGGTTCAGTAAGACCCCTTTTTGGCCCCAAAATATAGCAGTTTTAGAAAATTGTGAATATGTAATCGTTAAGATATTTATTGAAAAGTAGAATGCTTCTGCTACATAAATATGGGCTGTTTTTGACAATACAATGCACATATATCGATTACTAGCATCATTAAGTCGTGTTAAGTTACTGAAATCTTCACAATTTGATCATTTTAGTTAAATTTTAGACTGTTTCCGTCTTAAATGAAAGTGGCCGCATTCGTGTTCATCCATAATATTGAAATGTAAGTTGTATTTGATGATAATGCATAATATATTTAAAGGTTGAGGATGAACACGGATGCGGCCACTTTCATTTTTGACAAAAATCATCTGAAAAGTGACGAATTTTGGCATATTTGATAGATTTTTCATATTTAAGCTTGAATGGGAGCGTCTTTAATTACATAATCAGTTAAAATCTTTCCCATAAACTAATTGAATCAATTGAAATAGACACTTAAGTGTTTAAAAAGTGTCTAAAATTTTTCGTTAGATGAAGTTGAAAATTGAGGCCGAAATCAGGCCTTACCGGACCTACTCCTTTGTAAAAAAATGTAATTACTAATGGACTATGTATTAATAAAATGAGATCCTTGCTTATTTTGTGTGAGCTATTTAATGTATTTCCCATTTCAGTGATTTGAAATAGATTTCACTGTTTTCAGAGTTTGGTAAAGTTTAAATTGATTTGAACATTTGACTTTGTACTCTTATTCCTTAACTTGTTAGCTAATATTTATGCTGAAATATGGCTGGCTTTGACAAAGTTTGATTGTTGAGATTAAAGAGGTAATTGAGGAGCTGAATAATGTGGTTGTTGGGATACATATTTTTGTTTTACCTTAAGTCTGAGTTAGCAATAGCTTGAACATTTATTGCTGGGAACCCTTTTCTACATATATAGGCAGGCTCATCTTCATGGGGTCTCTGTATAGGAATGAGTGTACCATCTACAGCTCCTACCACGTTAGGAAATCTTCCTATTTTATAAAATCCCTCTTTCACTGCATCAATTTCTGCATTTCCCCTTGGCAATTTGATGTTCTGCAGTCTCTTACAGATTGACGAAGTAACCTCCTCAACACACCTGCTGGCAGAAGCTTTGGAAATCCCATGGATATCTGCTGTTTCGGACAGGAAATCTCCTTTGGCCAGAAATCTTAGTGTAACCATAACCTACAAATATTATATTTTGATGTAAATATCTTGCTCTGACTGACATAAGTTTTAAAGTTATGACCTCTTTATAAACCGAATAAAACACTGATGCAAGTTTAAGAAAAATACACGGATGAAAGTTGTTGAAGGCCGTACGGTGACCTATAGTTGTTAATGTCTGTGTAATTTTGGTCTTTTGTGGATAGTTGTCTCATTGGCAATCATACCACATCTTCTTTTTTATATTAGGTAGTGAATGTCTTCAGTTGTGTCCCTTTATAACGTTATATGCATAAAGGGGCATTATATGTCTTCAAAGGACACATTCCTAATGTATTTGGTACATGTTTTTGTATAATTCTATAACTATAAAGAGAGACGAAAGATACAATACAGGAAAAATTTAGTTCTAAATACAAAATGAAAATGCCATGAGAAATACTAAAACATCCTGAGGGCAAGCAATGGTATACATAACACAACTCGGAAAACAAGAAACAGCAAAACAAGTTGGAAAAACTTCGTACTTAAAAGGGAGAGTCGCTTAAAACACATGCTTTGTTCTCATGCTAGAGGTTAATCTTACTGATGCTTTATGAATGGCGTTATTATTAACCTATTGTGCTGATATTGGAATGACTAAGATCGATGGTACAAAATTTGTCCTAGTGGGATGCTTAAGGAATGGTCAAGTGTGATGCCACAATAATTTCTCAGTGGGATGCATTAGGAATGGCTTAGTGCGATGCTACAATAATGTCTCGGTGTGGGATGCCTTATTGGTAAAATATAGATTTTGGCTTATAACTTTGAAACAGAAGCATTCAGAGCAAATCTGACATGGGTTAAAATTGTTTATCAAGTCGAGATCTATCCCTAAATAATATATCCATGAACACGACATGGACTTTGCCCATTGTTGAAGACCGCACGATGAACTATAATTAATAATGTGTGTGCCATTGTGTCTATTGTGGATACTTGATTCATTAACAACTTTACCTCCTCTTCTTTTTTAAATTTATTGTGTTGCTATAGGAATAACCTACTTAGATGGTATCGTAATGACTTAATGTAATGCTATAAGAAGATCCAGCAATTTTAAAAAGAAGGTTCCAAACCCAGAGTAAAAAGGGGGGACTTCCAACTATATGCTCCCAATTAAATGCATTGATCTTCCAAAAAAAGGGGGGTTCCAACACCTGCCAATGTTCTTGTGAGTTGCTATAAGAATGACTTAATGCGATACTATAGGATTAGCGTGTTGTGCTCATAAGAATTTATTCCTAGACGGATGTTAAACGAATGTCCCTTTTTGGCAGTGATGCAATATAGTGTCCTAGTGTAATGCTATACGAATGTACTAGATAGACTTAGTGTGATGCTATAGAAATTACTTATTGTTATGATATAACTATTGCTTCTGTGTTTTCGTGTTAAAATGGGTTTGCTGCTTATGTTTAAAGACAATTCATTTAGTCTGTCAGCTGGTACCAGTGGCGGATCCAGAAATTTTCATAAGTGGGGCCCACTGGTTGCCTAAGAGGGGGCCCGATTTCGTCACGCGTCAGTGATTCCCTATATAAGCAATCACATTTTTTTTCTCATAAAGGGGGGGGGGGGGCTGCCACCCCTAAAAAATACGCCTCTTGGTACAGTAATTCAACGTTAGGAACAGATCCGATGGGAAATTCATCATCAAAATTGAGTATGTTTGTTTCATAATTCTTCACGTACATCACGTCACAATTTTTGTATGCACCATTAATTATGCCCCATTTGGGTCATTATTTTTTCTGGTTTAATCGTTCGTCCATCTGTCCTGCTTTAGGTTACAGTTTTTGGTCAAGGTCGTTTTTGATGCAGTTGTCGTCCAATCAACTCGAAACTTATAATAATCTAACAAATTTAAATGTCAATTGAACGGTCCGTTAAACATAGAAAATAAAAGTGTTCAACGATCTTCAACGGGGGTTGTAAGCCATTATCCCGACAGTCCATAAGTCCGACAGCCCCTTGGTCCGACAACCCATAAATCCGATAACCCACTATTCCGAAAACCCTTTGCTCCGACCATGGAAGTATTATATATGTCAATATAATACTTCCATGTTCCGACAATCACATATACCAGGGGCGGATCCAGGATTTTGGAAAGGGGGGCGAAGTAATAAATTTCGGCGAGCGGAGCGAGGCGAAAAATTTTTTGGACCTTTTTTTTGGCTAGTGTAGGGCTGGACATTATTGGTGCCGTATTCTCTACATCTATTATAAAATGATTGAATGGATCCAAAGCTATGTACTATTTAAAATATTTGATGTGGGATTTGTCAGTAAAAAATGGACATGGAAAATTCCCGTTTGTTGTATTGTTAGTTAGCATTACTTTGCAGATTTCTTGCTGTGAACAAGATATACGGCTATTCAATGAAATTTACAATATAACCGACACGAAGAAAAACAAACAAGAAATGTTTATCCATTGAAATGTTTGGTTGAAATGTTTCACCTAACAAGGGAAGCGAGGGGGTCAAATCAACCAAAGGCTACGAATGAATCGAAAAGAAAATAAAGTTGTAAATAACGGTCGTCACATGGAGTCATATAGGCCACACTCAGCAGGCCGGTTGCAGTCGGGCCTTGAAAAACATATACAGTATATCAGTTCGGCTAACAGACCTTCCGGTCAGATATGGCATTCACATGCAACCCTCTCCCCCCATTAAAATAATTACGCCCGGTTTTTTTGAGAGTGTAATAGGGTGTAATTTTCTGTTGGGTGGAATCGTGAAAAAGAAGTCAACGTCCTTGCTCAATACTTTGTAGCTTTGAAAGCGTCATGTTTAATTGTCATCCTTAGCCTAAGCAATGTGTTACTGTAATTTGAATTTCAAAATGACTGAGTGACGTTTTTTTCGACGTACTCAGTGTCAACTCCACCGTAGCGAATCACATAAATTTGACATAATCAATAATATAGTACAGTGAATACGAGCGAAAAATATTTTTATTTTACCACTGTCTCATGTTAGTGCCAGATAAAAAGTTCAAACCTGCTGCATTCATTTTGCACCAGTTCTCAGTCAGGAACCCAGTGGTTTTTATAAGTGAAGAATTGTCACATAAAAATTAAATACACGGCAATATTCACAAAGTCTAGGCTGATTATTAATCATTTTACAAAAAAAAAAAAAAAAAAGTGCCAGCAAAGGGGGGGCGTACGCCCTCTACGCCCCCCTCTGAATCCGCCACTGTATACTAACTCTGACTATAAAAAAGATTGTAATTCAGTACGACATTAGGAACATATCCGATATCATAGATCAGTGAAACTAGTATCATTAACGACCCAACAAACTCATGATACACTAATAGACTGTATTAAAATACGTTTTTACTTAGTGGAATGCTATATGAAAATATAGAGTTATTCATTTTGATACCTAGTGTAATGCTATAAGAATGACATATTGTATAGGTACGAGTTGTAAAAGGTACGACTTTGTCCATCAAGGTTATTATAGGAAAGGGACATAATTTGACATAGACGTCGCTTTAGTTTGATTACACTGTTGTCATTGACATGGTGTGAGGATAATATTCATCTTGTTTCATTAAAAGTATACCTGTAAAAAGGGTGGGATGGCATGGCATCTAGCAGTTGGCCTCTGGATATCTTGAGTGACAAGATCTGTCAAGGACAAAATTCCCTGACGAGGGAAACGATACCGCTCTATCAGCTCCAGATCAGTTAAAATATCTAGCGCTGTCGACCTCTCTCTGAACGTTCTTTCTTTTCTCAATCTTTCTCCTTCATTCCGTACCATCATGAACGCAGCCATTTTCTCTTAAGATTGTCGTACGAGTGCTAGTTGATAATCGTAAGTTTACGATCAAACTTACGATAAAATTGTACTTACGATTTTTTATGAAACGGTAAAAAACTTACGATTTGACTTACGACCGACGTACGATCTAAGATTGTCGTACGATTCTTTGTGAAACGATGGCCATATTCTTAACACATTTTTAAATAAATACTAGAACACACCCGTGATATCACGGGTCCGTGACTGAATTAAAGTATATAACTATGCGCAAGCCTTATTTTAGTATTAGTATTGTCATCTGATAAAGTCATGCCGATTATAAGATACACAGTTTTTCTCTGCTTTCAAGTCTTTCTGTTTGAACCCGTCGAACTGAAACATTAATATTAATTATTTGGAAAACAAAAGGTCCTGGAATGAAGTATTTTTTAATCAACAGCATGGTCCTATATAAGTTATAAATAAAGTTGAGTTCTTTGCTTCGCTGTTTTACGTCATGCGAATTAACAAATTGAAAACTGTACCTATACGCCTTATTTTTAGTCCAGATTTTTAGTATTCGTATTGTTATCTTAGAAAGTCTTACTGATTAAAATACTACAATAGGTAACAATTTGACAATTTAGTAGTGTCAACCCTGTAGTTATGACCCGTGTGTATAGCATATTAATCCTGAATACAACGTTTGGTGGTGCGCCTGTCAGATGCGGAACGTACAGATAAGGTAATAGGTAACAGGTGAATATACTATTGGTATCGGTAGCGGACTCGACCCGGAACTTCTTAATTATTGGCAATATTAATTACGTGGAAAACAAAAGGGCCTGGAGTGGTGTAATTTTTAATCTACACCTTTGTACTATATTAGTTATATATAAAGTTGAGTTCTGTGATTCGTCGTTTTTACGTGATGACGGCTAACAAATTGGACCTCGTAATTTTAGTATTATAGATATGCTTGATCACTTTATTTCAAAAGTCCATAAAACAAGTTTAATGTTCTCTTTAATCGTTGTCGTGTTTCCATGGTAACTTTGCATAATCTTGGTTGTCGCGAAACTCAATTGAAGTTCTTATATAGTTCTCTTTGTCGTCGTGTACTTGTTGAAATTCTACTTCTCGAGCTTCAATCTTCCTAAACGCTTCTAAGTTGTGTTCCTCTGTTTGATGTGAAATAAGTACATTGGAAATACTTGACACTGTTGATAGCTGTGATTTTTCTGAATTTAACGGTCCAGAAAGTAAGTACCCTAATTTCGATTTGACTGCGGTGGGTCCGTTTCCGCGTACAACTTTATCTTCAACTATTTCCCAATAAAAATCGGCTCCAATTAATAGTGAAATTTCAAAGGTATCCTGTTGCGTAACTGGATGTGCGAGCTTAAGATCTTGTAAATAGTTACTGTTCCTGTCAATGTAACGAATGTGGTTCTGTAACGGCGTAGCTATCATTGGAACGATTAATGCATGTATTCTGCATTAAAGTGAACAATATTTTTTTACTTTTGTGCACTAGTCACGAGGAGGTTAAGACGGTATCTAAAATTCCACTTCCTAACATGTCCAAGTGCATTTGCCCTTGGTCTCTTTTCCATTTTAGTGACTTGTATTATTTATTCCTTCAACTTATTTTTATGGATAAGAGACGAGGTGGACCTCTGTTAGCAAACTATTTCCATTCTCCATTTAATATGGTGAATTAATAAATTATTAACTATTTTTTTGCTGGCACTCTGGCATGGCAGAAATAAAAAATCAAAGACATGAAACTTTGAAAGAACAAATAACAATAACAATTGTTTTATGTTGTGACATTTTATATGAAACATATATATTCTATGATATTATATTCTCTTCATGTGAATTCAAATTTTAATTTTATCTTCATTATATGTTTATGTGTTAAGAATCAGAATGTATTGTTTATTGTTGTCATTATGTCCCGTCAGGGGCCCTTAATTGGAAAATAAAGAACTTTGAACTTTGTATTGGGATTTTATGTCCAGTTTCAGTTTCAACATAAACTGTGGCTTTATCGAGTCGCCTAGCATTAGTGTTGGTTTCTCCAAATGATGAGAGTTGAATCTTTTCGGATCCTTCTCGCTGCAGGTTTAATTCTCGCGCAAGACTCTCCGTTACAAAAGACCTTTGAGCGCCTTCATCAAACAAAATATTCGTATCTGTGCAATTATGAACTGACCAAACGGGGGCCACGGCAGTTTTCAACAATACATTTGAGTGAAATTGTGCTGACGAGTGTAATATTGTTGAGTCTTCTTGTATCTCGGTATCCTTCACGAGATTTACTACAGTCGGTGTAGATGTCGTACTTTCGTTCATACAACTGTGAGCGGAATCTTTCGTGTCAGTGAAACGGTTTTCACTTCTCTGGTCGGGGTTCGCGGTTTGTCCAGCTTCATTACATAAACTAGTGTGGTGTCGTTTACCACAGTTACGACATGAGCTTTTCGATTTGCATTCTTTTATGTGATGTGTACCGAGGCAGTTGAAGCATAAATTGTTACGTTTAACAATAGCGATGCGTTCATCTAAATCGCGTACTTTCTGGCAGTTGGCAGGCGAATGAATATCTTTGCAGAAAATGCACGGTTTTTCTGTTAAATGCTGATTAACATTTGTAGTACTTGCGTTGTGTTTTCTTTGTGAGTTAGCACCGGCGAAAAGGGTAGAATACGAAATATCACTTTCTGTCTGTGTAACTTGTCCGGCTTCCATGATTTGTATTTCCTTAAGTATACTTTTTCTAAGATCTCGTAATAGCCAATTTGTCGTACCATGCTCCCGCGCGAGATGCTTTCTGATTTCTCCGGGCAGTTTGTTGATTATAATCGGGACTAATAAATTACCGTATGAGTCCTGTGTCTGTCCAAGCGATTCAAGTCCTCTAACTAAACTCTCCATTTTGTCATAAAACATTCTCAGGTTTATGAGGTCATTCCGGGGTGGCGTAATATCAAGCAGTGCTTGTAGGTGTGCTTGTGTTATTTTATGAGTCTGTCCAAATCTCTCTATCAGAACATTTACCGCTTCGGCATAGTTAGCGTTAGTTAGAGAAAATCCGGCAATTGTCTGAGCGGCTTCGTTTTCTAATTGGGCCTTCAAATAATTAAACTTTTGAACATCTGTCAATGTTGGGTTGTAATGAACTGCCGATTCGTAAGAATCCCAAAAGCTCGGCCATTCTAATATATTGCCATTAAATGTAGGTAAAGTTAATTTTGGCAAACGGTGATTGCTGGATATAGCGGACGGGACAGTATAGCTTGACGTGGGAATTGATGTGGCAATTTGGCTTGTCTCTGTTGAAATTCGAGCGGCATCATTTGACTGTGGCAATGACGGGGCGGCATAACTTGTCTGTGCAATTTCGGGTGAACTAGTAGGGATGAACGGTGGACTGTCTACATTTGAAACTTGATAAGACGAATGTGATGGTTGATTGGAAATAGGTTGTGATGTTTTATCTATGAATATCCTAAAATGTCTCAGTTTAGTAACAAAATTTGTAGTATACTCATCTGTGTCTACGATTTCCGTCTCTATATCCTCTGTTTCCGATGCGTTCTCAATTTGTTCATTCAGTGTGTCGAGTAACTTCTTCTTCTGTTGTAGATTTTCGTATGTGGCTAACAGCTCCTCCCTGTCGAATTCAGAACTTTCTTTTGCGTTGGCAAATTTTCGTAAAAGTCTGGTAACGGCACTACGATTGCCCGTTCTTCTTGGTTTAAGCTTTTGTAGTTCCATTAGTCACGGCACCATAAATGTGGGGACGATATCATATAATATAACTCAAGATAAAATACGCAACAGCTTTGTAGTTTGACGTTTACTAGTTACCAAGAAAAAGATAAGGTGACGTCGCCGTTGTGACGTCGACCTTGGTTACAATGTTTCTTCCGAGACGTTGCCGGTCCCGCGGTCTTCTCGACACCCCCCTCGAAAATCAAATGGTTGCTGCCTTAGTGTCTTTAAATATCAGCTGTATTTGTACGAGGCTAGGAAACAAGGTGTATGCGAGCTTTTAGCGAGCTACTACACCTGTTTCGAGCCGAGTACAAATACAGCTGATATTTAAAGACACTAAACAGTTATTGTCTTTATCCTGCAATTAATTCTGTATATTGTTTGTGTTTTGAAAGACACCAAAACTAACATATTTAGCATTTATTTTCGATTTTGTAATCCCTTGAGGCCCACGTAGTAATATCAAAATCACACATTACGCTGATGACGGGTTCGCAAAAAAGAATCTCGAATGGTCAACATAAATACATCGCTCAAGGTGAATAATTATCTATTTTAACATAAACAACTTATTTCAACAGTAAAAACAAATAACAAAACATTGTCAAATTTGAAACAGAAGTGTACGAGTTGTCCTACGCTTCAGACTTGACATTCACTAAACATGCATGCTGAAATTGACATGGTTGATTTTGTAACACAATCATACACATTCAAGTTTTGAAATCGACAATTGTCATCGTCATTGGAATGCAACTGGAATACACATTCTGAGGTCACAAAGGTTCAAACAATACTCAGTCCGGCAGTTGGCGGAGCTTTAAAGCGATATCTGTATAGTATACACATACAGCATAGCGATATCTGTAGGGCTGTATCTGTATAGTAGGACACCCAATTGCAGGATAATATAATTTTATTTTCCAAAAAGTTTAGCATTGTTGTGTTTTTAGCATTTGACCAGAGCTCTTGCATTTGACACTTTCTGTGTAATGATATATTTTTTGGAGATAATTTTTAATAATTTCTTTTAAAAGGTAATAAATCAAGAAGAAAAATTGACTTCCATCAAAGTTTTGTAAACCATGTGCTGATCTTAGAGGCGTCGATTTTTTTGATAAATTATAAGTTTTCTATAATACCGAACCTTTTGACTTTGGAACCTAGTAACATGTACGTGTCTGCCTAGTACGGATGTTTGTTGTATACACTAACAGTCATTTCCATGCATCCGACAAACAGACCCATGTGAAAAATACGCATTCGAGTTCAAGGAATGTAAATCAGTTTTAAATTTAAAGTAAATGAAAAAATTTCGAACTGCCGTTTTAATTTTAAAATCTAAGGATGAAATTGAAATTATAGATCAAGCATAAAGAAGATATATATAGCCTTGACGTGTTTTTCTTATTTTAAGTTATATTCTATAAATGTTTGCACCATACAATTATTTAAGTGATCGCACAAATCTTACGTTTACGTTAATAATTGCATGTCCGGCGCATTTCACATTTCAGATTGAATAAAATGCATTTTCCTTTATTCCGTTGTACTTTTACACATAAAATCTGCGAAATTTGGTATATCAACTTCCTCCTAGATTCATATTCTAACGTCATACCCGTTTTTTTGTTGTTTTTTTTTTGGCGTTGGCTGAAATTTGAAGCAATTCCTCAACAGTGTATTCAGCAAAAGAACCTGTTTTTATGTGTTATGAAGAAATTGAATCAAATTTCGAATTTTATTATTATCACTATAATATAATCAAATTATATTGAAACTATACTCAATAGAAATTTCTGAAAAAGATAAGCATTTTCAAAGTTTCAAATGTTAAAAAAAACTTTTTCATTAAGCAGAATTTAAATAAATTGCATGTCTAGCCACTATGTCCAAACGTTAAATTTTTCCATTCCTTGTGTGACTATGTGATATAAATAGAAAATGGGCATCTATAATACAAAATTAACATATTAAAAATATACAAACAATGAGTTCATACAAATGGCTAAATAAGTCGGGTATTTTCACAAACATCATGACCTTATATTTTTTTTCGTTAAGCATTCCCTGTGTCTGGCCATTATGTCCAAGGGGCGACATTTTACATCATATAAAAAACGCCACTGTTTCTGTACAGTGGCGTTTTTTTTTATATGAATACACACTATATTCCGTCTAGGCAGATAAAATGATGCCGCGAAATGTTCATTCCAAAAATGGTCTGCTGAATCAAAATAACACCCCCCCCCCACACACACACACACACACACAAGGAATAGTTCCTATATGGACAGAGGAAAAAGGGGGATGGGATGGGGATAATTTCTTATGGACAAGAGTTTTCATGAAAATCTAAAACACATTTATAGATAAGAATCCGAGGTATAATGGTCTTATAAATTTTAAACAACTATAAAACTACGTATTAATTTTGTAAAATAAAACCATCAGTGCTAAAAATATAGAGAAAGAGCCTCTTAGATCACCAAGAACTGACACACTTCGTTGCTTCTGCCAAGTTTCGGGAAGATCAGTGAATAAGAAATAGGATCAAAATGTATAAGAGATAAATCAGTTGTTCAAAAATGTAACGTTGGACATCCGTCCCCCCCCCCCTTCATAGCTTTGTTGTTTTAATCCTTAAATATACTAGATATTACTAAGCATATGACCAAGAGCTATAAGAACATAAAGAGAACATATACTGAATTTGTTTTTATATATAGTGGTTAGTGTTTGTTAACATTTTTTGTTGTTTTTTTTTTGTTTTGCGGAGGCAATTTCGAAGATTCTGTTTTAAATCCTAGGGGTTGTAGGAACAGCGTGCGTGGCGTTATAGTTCGAAAACTACAGCTGAAGGCGGGTTTATAACATTTATACTCTTAAACCCTTAAACAGCTTTGGCATTGGATGTTTCCTCGTGATATACATATGCCTAGACTTAGATACTTGTGATGACGGAATCCTGAGCATCATAGAGGATAAGCATTTCGCAAAAAATGACTTGCTTGGGCAGTGAAAAATATTTGAAATGTATACTTTCAATATACAATCAGTCATGTTAACAGTCTACCTTTTTTTAAATGAGTATTTAAAGATCAAAATGCCAGCTGTATTAAAAGGGTGCAAAGTTTTAACGTTTTGTCAGTTGAAAATAATTGAAAATTACGTCGAGTAACGTTACCATTACTAAACTGAACACTGCATGTGCGTAACATCACTGTAGATCTTGTCTTGCTGATAATGTTTGCTGTTTCAAGTTTCTATTTATATATTTTAATTTAATCATATAAGGCAAAACGCAAAAACGATTTCCTAAAAATAATCATTAAGGGCATACACTCCATTCAGAATTGTCGAACGCTTTCCTCTTTGATTGTCTACTCTTAATTGTAGACCCTTTTCTTAATTGTTTATCATTCTTGACTATTAAGTTTCTATCTATCTTTTATAATTATAAGATATAATCCACAAAACACCCAAAAATGGTAAAAATCGTCTGCCAAAGGCAATAACTCTTGTAAGGAGTCTTTTGCAGATTTTTGACCATGCAGACTTATTTGTAGATCTCATCTTCCTGAACTTTTTTCCTTTCAATACTTATTTTAGTTTTCCAGATGTAATGCAAAATATTAAAAAAAAAGGAAAACTTGTAATTTAAGGGCAGTAACTCCTATAACAATTCAAATGACAGCTTTGACGAAAATGGACAATTGGGTAGAGCTCATCCCTCTGAACATGAATGCCTTTTCCAATTTTCCCTATTTATAACGGTTTTCAAAATATTAGACAAAACCTGGCCTGTTATCACAATGTTATTTTTTAAGACATTTCGGCAATTCTGGTTGTCAAGCGGGGTTATCGGACACTTTTTTAAAACTAAATTACCTAATGAAAATTGTGGTAAAGTTTGGTTTAATTTGGTCAAGCCGTTTCAGAGGAGATGATTTTTGTAAAAAAAAAATGACGGACGACGACGATGATGAGAAAAGCTAATTTGGTCTTTTCTGCAAGGTGAGCTGAAAATGGGAGGGCACAACAGCTTAACATGATTTTGGTTGTGAGCAAGTTTTAGCATTTTTTTTATTAACGGGTTACGAAGTATTCTTGTCCTATGATACAAGACTTCGTAGGTTCATCACAGTCGGAAACCCGGTTGCACTGGCGGATCTAGAAATTTTCATAAGTGGGGGCCCACTGACTGCGCTAAGAGGGGGCCCGCTCCAGTCACGCTTCAGTGATTCCCTATATAAGCAACCAATTTTTTTCCCAAAAAGGGGGGGCCCGGGCCCCCTGGGCCCCCCCCTCTAAATCCGCCTCTGGGTTGAAATAGAACAAAAGAATCGAAGCTCTTTGTTAGAGAAGGCGATAAATGCTTACTGTAATGTTTACTATAGTGACAAAAATTTTAAAAGTTAATAGAAAAAGAAAATACAATTTCATTCTCAATTACGAAGTGTTTTATTTTAAAAACACCATTTGCATAAGTTTTTAATTTATTTAGTACATAGTTAAGCAGAACAATTAGATATCAAGTCGACGACATGGGTATCTTTCAAGTTGGATGTAGAAAATGCATAACCTCCGATTTTTTTTTTAATTTGCCACGGACGGAAAACATATCAATCTATTAGTTCAGTAATTTTCGTGTCTGCCCTTCCATTATGTGACTCAAGAAAAAAATCAAAAAAATGGGTACCAATTGTGTCGAAAAGAGAAAATCGAGTGCATCTTTTTATGTTAGGGCGTGTTTGAGTTGAATATTTTGTCTTGATATCGTACAAAGCAAGAATATTTCATGCATCGTCTCGCTTCAGATTCTATGATTTTTACATATCAAAACTACAGGTTGACTTTATAACATAAAAAAATCACAGTACTAAAAGATGAGATATATGGGTCAAGTGAAATACCTATCTAATGAATCACAAAAAACAGAGTAGGTGTGTTCGAATAGCTATTTTTTTTACTGAAAGTACTTGACGACAATCTTTCAAGTTGGATGATGAAAATGCATATCTTCGAAAAATTATATTTTTTTGTGTGTGAAAACTAGGGTTTATAGCCTTCAACCACTAAAAAAATCTAGTCTGCCCTTCCACGAAATATTTAATTAGAATTTTTATACCCCACCTACGATAGTAGAGGGGCATTATGTTTTCTGGTCTGTGCCTCCGTTCGTCCGTCCGTCCGTCCGTCTGTGCCTCCGTTCGTCCGTCCGGTTAAAGTTTTTGGTCGAGGTAGTTTTTGATGAAGCTGAAGTCCAATCAACTTGAAACTTAATACACATGTTCCCTATGATATGATCTTTCTAATTTTAATTCCAAATTAAAGTTTTGACCCCAATTTCATGGTCCACTGAACATAGAAAATGATAGTGGGAGTGGGGCATCCGTGTACTATGGACACATTCTTGTTTTAAATGTTTATGATTGAATTTTCGAAAATTCCACCTGACAACCGATTAGACAATAGTTTTAAGTTGAATCAATGCAGACAAGATCATTATATAACTGATGCTCATTAGCTAGTTGATACATTTGTCTTTTAAAATACAACTGACATATAAGGATCGTAATGGTGCAATGTGGATAAATTTATGGGTTTCCGAGAGCAAAATTGGCAGTGCGGCATCCCTACAATGGCTTCCATTTCTACGATTGTGAAAATGAACCTGCGTAATGGGGAGGTAATTTTGACGAAGTAGAATCCTGACTGATCATATCAATTGCATTCAACGTTTTCAAGTTATCGGATATTTGTTTATAATCAATGTTATCCGATAAAAAGCGTTGAATGTAAATGATATGAACCTACGAATGATTCCGCAGGCTTATATTATATGACTTGGAGTATTCGTGAAAACAAAAGGGTACCTTAAAAAATGGATAATTCTTCTAAATGAGGCAATATGGCAAATCCCGTTCTTGGTTGAGTTTTTTACCCTAAAAAAGGTTGTTGTATGCAGGGACTTTCTATACTAACTTTAGTATAGAAAGACCCCAGTTTTGTCAGGTAAAGATTGACGAGAAATTTATGTCACAATTTTTAAATCGTAATAATGGTAAGTATCGCAATATAAAAACAAAAGAGGTTGCGGATTCAATATATGAATCCAAAAAATGAATTTCAGCGGCCATCTATCTTTATATTGCTGTTTCGTTGACTACAAACGTGCATTTGACTCCGTAACCAGACTTACCTTATAGTTGAAACTATCAAGAGTTAGTATAACAGGCAAATTACTGTCTGTTTTAAAATCAATGTATTCTACAGTAAAAGTATGTGTGAAAGTTGATGGTTTTTATTCTGAGCAGTTTACTAGTTCAGTTGGTCTTATGCAAGGGGAAGTTCTTTCTCCTATACTTTTTTCGTTATATGTAAAATTAAAATGACTTTGAAATGGAATTTCTACGTAATAGTAATATTCCATATGAAGTGCAAGACTTGACATTATTTTATGATGATATGATTTTATTTCTGTTATCTAGCTATATTTATACCGATAAAGATTATTTTCTTCTCACATGTATACGATGCTCATGTTTTTGTTTCAAGCAAACCAATTATTTCAAACCTTTATTTTCTGATTCAGTTATTGGCTTGCAAAATATGTTAGACACATTATTATTATATACTTGTAAATGGGGTTTGACTGTAAATATTGCCAAAACAAAAATTATGGTATTTAGAAACGGGGGTTTTGTAAAAGACGAAGAAATTTGGTATTATGATGGCAATGCTATTGACATAGTGGATGAATTTTGTTACCTTGGTGTACTGTTAAATTTTAACGGTAAATTTGTTAAAGCTCAAAAACATTTAGCTGAGCAAAGTAGAAAAGCTGTTTTTGGTTTAAAGTCGAAGGTTTCGTCATTGTACATGTTGTATTTGATGTTTTTACATATTTGAATTTATTTGATACTTACACTACATTAATAGTATTTTATGTTATGGTTGTGAAATATGGGGCTTCCATAAATATCCAAATATTGAAAAAATACAACTTGATTTTTCGGCAAAAACAGATTAGGTGTCAAACAACGTACAACAAATGTTATGGTTTATTTTGAATTGGGTAGATATCCTTTGATATATTTTAGAATGTACAAAATAGTGAAGTACTGGTTAAAATTGTTATCCACAGGCAAATGTATTCTTAAAAACTGCTACAGGGAACAACTGTATAATTTCAGAAATATTAGAAGCAGTTGGATTTATCAACTACAACAATTATTATTTAACTTAGGTTAAAATGAGATCTATTATAACCAGTTGATACAAATTTATTATTATTCAATAATTACATTAGATGTATGTTTCATTATGATACTTTATTCTGATTGGCTAACTGCACATCACGTGTTATTCCGTAAGCAATTGCATTGCTCAATAAAACTTTTCATTCGTGATAAAACGTGGTCCCACAATAAAGTGCACATGTGAATTAAATAAAACAATAATAAAATTCGTGTTTTCGTGATCATTGCTAAAAAATGTAATTATAAGTATTGAATTCTTCTTTTTGTAACTTCATAGGGTTGTAAAAGCGTTGACCGTGCGCACATTTTTAGTATGAAGCGCTTCCGCGCTTCATACAAAATGTACTTCGGTCAACGCTTTTACACTCCAATGAAGTTACAAAAAGAAGCATTCAATTCTTAAGTGTAAAAACAAGGATATATGATCAAGGAAAACAGACTTTGAATGATCAAATGAACGTTTCATCTAAGTGTTATATATATAAATATCTATAATACTAAAATTACGAGGTCCAATTTGTCAGCCGTCATCAAGTAAAAACGACGAATCAAAGAATTCAACTTTATATATAACTAATATAGTACAAAGGTGTAGATTAAAAATTACACCACTCCAGGCCCTTTTGTTTTCCACGTAATTAATATTGCCAATAATTAAGAAGTTCCGGGTCGAGTCCGATACCGATACCAATAGTATATTCACCTGTTACCGATTACCTTATCTGTACGTTCCACATCTGACAGGCGCACCACCAAACGATGTATTCAGGATTGATATGCTATATAGTAATTACACGGGTCATAATCACAGGGTTGACACTACTTAATTGTCAAATTTTATTTATAACTAATATAGGACAATGCTGTTGATTAAAAAATACTCCATACCAGGACCTTTTGTTTTCCAAATAATTAATATTATCAATAATTGATAAGTTCCAGTTCGACGGGTTCAAACAGAAAGATTTGAAAGCAGAGAAAACTGTGTATCTTATAATCGGCATGACTTTATCAGATGACAATACTAATACTAAAATAAGGCTTGCGCATAGTTATATACTTTAAATCAGTCACGGACCCGCGATATCACGGGTGTGTTCTAGTATTGTCAATAATGCATGTTTACAGAATTATTTAACTAAACATATGAATTTTAGAGTGTATTTAACTCGCCTTAGATTGTCTTCTCATAATTTGTTTGTTGAAGTAGGCCGTCATCATGTAGTAAATAGGTTAGATAGAAAGTGTACTCTTTGTACTTTGAATATCACTGAAGATGAATTCCATTATATTTTACAATGTGAATCTATAGAGACTTGGGGAGACAGTTTATTAAACCTTGTTATTATAGACGTCCATTGTCGTTCAAATTAGTGCAGCTTCTCAGCACTGAAAATGTAAAAGATTTGCATACTTTGTGTAAATTATATTTGCTTCTCTGACATGTCTGATGTATTATGTCATGTTCAGTGTGTTATAGAAATGTATTTGTATTTATTGCACTGATAAGCATAATGTGCTTAAAGTAATAAAGAATTGAATAAAATGTGCGTCAACGGTAGCCGAAAAATACAATGTGACACCTGACGAAAAGGGCACCCTCAATTTAATGCCTAATTCCCTGTATCATATATCCCTCCCCCCTTTCTAAATCCTGGATCACCATCTGTAATCATCTGTATCATAAATATATAATTTCATTGAACCAACAGAATCAAGCAAGATATAACAATAGTATCATATCCAAAACAAGTTAATATTGTGTTATTTTACACGAACAATTATTTGATGATTAATTCTGACAGCATAATGTTTACACTGTCATTTGTGTACACGTGGAAATCTAAAAATAGACATTTACGAATAAACATGATAAAAAAGTATACGAACTTTAAATGTAATTAAAACTTGTTCATGATTTTGACAATCTATAATATAACCTACCGAAATTATTAACAAGGACACAAATTGAAATAAAATATAGTGGAAGACTAAGAAGATACAGCGAATAAAACAATAGAAAACAATTAATGTTCAGTTTCGTTTCATCTTACTTTACGGAATCCAACATGGCGCAGGTAGGAGGATGGAAATTAATTCACTTTTTTAAAACTAATTTATGATTATTGATGCTTAGTAACACGTTCTTAGACAATAAGATATCTATGTAGTTGATAAAGCAGATGTTTTATTCGGTGTCTAGACTACAGTCTACACCGTAAAAACCTATTTTTTAACTTTCAGTTTCAGTTTAAATTTTATAACTGAACAGTATTGTCTCTCACATTCTGTCGGCTTCAAAATTTGTATTTATTCACTTTTTGTTCGTTCTGTTTATATTATTGAGACTTTTGTCATATTTGTTTTGAATATTTTCATAAGTTCCTTGTAATTTTAATGTAATCAATAGAGATGAATTATAGTCACTTCGGCATACCACTAGAATACTTGAACACTGATTGATTTCAACAGATAACATAACTAGATAAAACAATAACTATGTTTTATGACTCCAATTTATGGAAAACATCTCAAGATGAATATCCCAACAAAATGACAAATGGCCAACATTCGCTGGTGACCATACAAGAGAGTGGACATGATTTACTAAGAGGAAGTCACAGGTTGTTCTGAACGGCCACTGGGTTGAATAGATAAAATTCAGAATGGAAACGGTGAATGTGCCTAAGATAAAAACAACCACTAATGGGTCTTCAACATAGTAATGTGAAAAATTCATGGATGGTACCAGCAGGATCCCAGTATTTAACATTGTCTAAAGGCAGCACTTTAAAGAAGATCTCTAACTCAACTAGTTAGGCTACTCTTTCAACTTTTCTTTTTTGGGGCTGCATACCATTCATCCAAGCAGCTCACAGGACCAATACTGTAAATCCAAAGACATAGAAATCCTGTGGCCAGTTCCCTGTATGTCACTTAGACATGTCCTGGGCATTCTATGACCTGCAGGGTTCTCACTAAGGCAAGTCCATGAGTCCTGGACTCACTAAAACCTGTCTGGACTCATCATTTTCAAAACTAGTGAGTCCACAGATGCATCAAGATAGAAATATTTTGTATAAACTAAACACAGTTAAATACAAATATCATCATTTTATAGCAAAAGTTTAAAAGTAATCTGAATTTAATGTCATTTCATTACTCTGTTAGGCCATGGAGACTTAAATATTACATTATATTGCAATAAAATATCTTCTCCTTGCTGTTGGACTCACCATGACCAAAAATGATGAGTCCCTGGACTCGCCTTCAAAAATCCTTAACGAGAACCCTGGACCTGGTCAACCCTCCTTGGCTATATCAAACTGCAAGGCACTTATACAATGTATATATGTACACTCGTGCATGACTAATTAGACTACCTGTATATTTTTAGGTCTACAACAACAGCTGGAAAATCTTGCACCCTGATGCAGGCTTCAGCTGGCCTCTAAAACAAAATTGTATACTAGTTCAGCTGAAATGGATGTTATCGTCACACTAACATGACTAACCTCCGATAACATAAAAATCAACCAACAATAAAAAAACATACAGGATATCAAAGGCCATATGTTTCTGACTTATAAGACAAGCTTAAAAATGGGTGGGTTGAACATTGTTAAACAAGTTTGTGAGACAGCAACCCTAGAACCTATGTACATACATAAAAATGTGGCGGAGTTTAACCCTTTCCTCCATAATGACGCTTTTTGACGCCACCCCCTTTACTCCATAATGACGCCTTTTGACACCTGTGTAGTGCCTCAGTTAAAACGTCTTGCCTAAGACAAATGTGAAACAGACTTAATAAAAGTTGTATCTAGTATAAACAGGTTATTCATGAGAATATCTGACTGGAATTTCATTGATGAAATATTCATTTTAACAATGCATTTTAGTACTTTAAACCTGATGATTTTTTTTTATTGAAAAAATTCTATGCGAATCAAGTATGTTAAAAATAATTTCCATTGTTAAACATGTTTGTGAGATTGCAACCCTCAAACCTACAATGTATGACCATACACATGTATTGTTATGCGTTTACTTTTCTACATTGGCTAGAGGTATTGGGGAGGGTTGAGATCTCATCAACATGTTTAACCCCGCCGCAAATTTGCGCCTGTCCCAAGTCAGGAGCCTCTGGCCTTTGTTAGTCGTGCATGATTTTCAATTTTAGTTTCTTGTATATAATTCTGAGTTTATTGCGACGTCCATTATCACTGCACTAGTACACATATTTTTTAAGGAGCCAGCTGAAGGACGCCTATGAGTGCAGGAGTTTCTCTCTACATTGAAGACCCATTGATGGCCTTCGGCTGTTGTCTGCTCTATGGTCGGTTTGTTGTCGCTTTGACACATTCCCCATTTCCTTTCTCAATTTTACATGTACACTTCTATGCTTGTAAATGTTGTATAATATTTATTTAGGGGCCAGCTTAAGGACGCCTCCGGGTGCAGGAGTTTCTCGCTAAATTGAAGACCTATTGAAGGCCTTCGGCTGTTGTCTGCTCTATGGTCGGGTTGTTGTCGCTTTGGCCCATTTCTCATTTTCATTCTCAATTTTATTGTATGCATATATGTCTGTCATTAGTTATATTATTCATATAAGTGTGCAATTTTACATTAGGCCAAATAAAAATATATGTGTGGTTCCAGTAACTCTACCGTCCCTACTATTTCGGCTTAAAAATAGCCTACCCTAAAGATTTTATTGTCATTTTTCATTAACATGATTAAGCACTGTTAAAGTCAGAATGATGCTCCCATAGACTCAATGTAAAAAAAAAATCCCTACCCTACCCTTACTTTTTTTCAGATGTAACTGGAACCACACATACTTTTTTATTTGGCCATACCAATTACTGATCACAGGTTTAAAAGGGGGAGCCCAGGTGATCCTGAAATAGACAATTATAGTGGAACAGGTAAAAAGTCTGCATGACCCAGTTGTATAGCTGGAGATATAAGAATAGATCACATGTTGATTGTCTCAGTTGATGAATATTTTATTTGGCTCAATCAGTTAAAGTGCTGCCTGAGATTTCCCAGGGACTCCAAAAAACTTAATAAACCGATAGATTTAATAACAGTTTTCTGTAAAATAGCTTGCAGTAAGGTGTATATCACAATATAGATTTAGACAGGAACTTCCTGTCAGCAAAAAATGGTCAGTGGTTGAAGAAAACTGGTAGGAATTTTCAGCCTGGATTTCCCGGAAAAATAAAACACAACTTCCTGGGTCCTGAAAAATTAAATCATTGTCAGATTTAATACTGAATCCTGATAGAACATTGTACAGGGTTTGCATGTCTAGAACAGGGCATGTTTTCCAAGATTTTCTGTAAAGATTTGATAAGTGCAGTCTGCACAGTTAAACAGAAAAGGATGGAAGAAGGTTCTCACACATCATCATCAGCTGATATACAAAATTCAAAGATGCAGTACTACCAAAAAAGTTCGGTCTTATTTCTATCCCAATGTCCAACATTTGTCCAAGTGGGAAAGACGTTTGAAACACAGGCACTTCTTTCTGTCAATAGGGGGTTTACCAATGGTCCATGTTTACCAAAAGTGAGCCCCACCCAGAAACCAGTACATGTGGTTTGAAAGAAGAATTAGATACAAGTAAAGAAACAAAACAAACAGACTTTAACAGGAGATTGGATAAGGGTTTTAAAAATATTTTTACAATCCTATGCAGAAAATTGTCAAGTGTAGTGAGGATGACTTCATGGAACTTTTTAAGATTTTCATAAAAATGTAATGCTGAAAACAGAATAATTAACCTTCAAAAAGATTTGAGATAAACGTACTCTTGTAAATATTAAATGGTTTAACTAGATATTTACTACAAGGTTAACTCTGGAAATAGAAACCAAACTGATCCAGCGTTAACTATTTAAACCGATCATAGTCGCCTACAAAAAACTCTTGTAATTCCCCAGACAATTTTGTTTCTATTCTGTACCATACAAAAATCTATATTGTTAGGCACAACTTGTTATCGATCAAGTAGTTTTTAATTTGTATGAATTGATGACCTACAATTAAAATTCATGGTCAACTGGTAATCTAGAATTAATCATTTCTTCTTGTAACTCCATTTACTTGTTTATTCATGGGAAAAACCTGATCATTTATCTGTATTTTGTAAACAATTTATGCAAATGAAGCTATATTTCTATCTGCAATTCAAAATGATTCATTTTTGATAGTAATTTTGCCTTAATTCTGATTTTTTTTCAGCAGTCTCTTTTCTGTAAGGGAGCAACTATTTCTCCATCAAATTTGGGGGGAGGGGGGGTCAGAACCTGTATATATATTTAGGAAAAAAATTAGCATCCCCCTTTTGAAGTTAAATGGTTGTTTCCAAATTGGAATGAAAATGACAGGGAGGAAAGGGTACAGGGGACGTGATTCTTTGTTTCCTTTCCACCAGCACACCATTGGCAACCCTCTCCCACTGGTCCTCTCAAGTTATGCTCAGTTAATTTCAAAGGGTCTGTATTAAGAATAATGGGGGGGAATAAAGAATTAAAATTAATGGGGTGATCAAAGATAAAAAAAAAAAAAAAGGGAATAACAGAGGGTAAAAAAGAAAGAAAGCAAGCAGAAAAAATTACTAAGAAGTTTAAGAAAACAGAGTTTAAACAAAACACCTCCCTTGAGGCCCCTTGCTCAGGGGAGGTCTGACATGTTTGAGGGTCAAGCTAGGTATTATTTGGTCTGATATTCAAAACCATTGAAGATTAATTATTGTTTCAAAAATTGATCTGCAACTTTTTTTAACTTACGCCTGTATTCCATTACCAGTATATATACATTTACATGTATAACAGCATATAATATATATACATTTACATGTATAACAGCATATAATATAAAACGTTTACTGGTATGAATAAAAAAAATTGTCGCAGTAGCTCTGACAAACAGTTATATATCCTAAAGCTTAAATGCTGTAAATGGCAAAAAAAAAAACCAGTAATGATCAGTAATAACGTGTTGAAGGCCGTACATTGACCTATAATGGTTTACTTTTTTTTTTTTCAAATTGTTATTTGGATGGAGAGTTGTCTCATTGGCACTCACACCACATCTTCCTATATCTATTATATCCCAAAGCCTAAAGGAATCAATTGTTACACTAGCTTTGCATAGATTTTCTGGCTGTGTTTATTTTTTATCAATAGAATGTCGGTGTATTAATTCAATCAAATTTTTTCAATACAAGATATTACAATCAATTTACAACTAAGCCTAAAAACCATCAAATCAGAGTCTCACGGCAGGGAAAAATTGGTAGTGTAAAAAAAATCAATACACGAAGCGATTCATTATCAAGATTACTACTTGGCTAATATTGTATCGACTGAATGTGCATTGCTTGAAATTCTATATTTTGTCACGGAAATCCATAGAGACAGTGCTTTCATCATAATTAGCTCTTGTGTTCAATGGGATATTTTATGTGTTTATATATTTATGCAAATTACCAGGTCAAAGGTTCTGGTTGCAATGACAAATGTCAGACTTCTGGGAGACTGTTAGAAAGGCGGTATTGACTTTTTCTAAAGGGATAGAATCTCGTAATTATAGATTAATGATGGCTAAGGTAGGTTTTCAATAACAGCTATTTTAAAAACACTTATCATATTCTTTTTTAAATGAGAGTGAATAAGAAATACATCAGAATGATTAGAATTTGGGAAAATATGTTTTATTTTTTTCCTGTTATATCTAACATTAAGCCATTGTTAATCAGTTTGAGGTTCTTTTTTTCTAGGTTAAATCTATAAATTCAGTAAGAGTCTGAATAGTAAGCTGTCTGCTGAATTTAAATTTTTCTTTACAAATTCTTTGAGCAGGCATGTAAATAACTTTCTGGATGACAGATGGTTTAAATTTTCAAATGGAAATCTTGTCATCTTGAATGTCTTGTGTTGCCAATCATACTGACAATCTCCATTTTCTACTGGTAGCCTAGAAATACAGGTTACTAGTACAAAAGAATGTAATTTAAATACATCCTGTATTTAAATATTATACAGTTTATGGGGAAGGGGGACACATGATCCTTAGAATAGTATAACAAATCATTTTCACATAAAAAATGTACAATCATGAACATTATCATGGCTAAAAATCTGACCCCCTTTTTTCTTAATCATTAAACCTTACCTGGTTTCTATTCTTTTCTTTGGTGCTCTTTTGTGTATGACAAACGAACATGAATTGATTATAAAAAGCGGATATGATGAATTGGCCACAGATAATATTTTTGGGGACTTTCAATAAACCCAAGTAAAACAAGAGCTTCTGATCTAACTAGTAGAAATATACAAAATGTATTTATGCAAATTAAAACTCCATTAACTGTCAACAAATCTACACTTACCTTTGCGAATATGGCAAAAAATATAGTGTGGATGAAGTGTTCCTTTCTAAATATGGCAAAAAATATATCTTGGACAAAGTGTTCCATTCTAAATATGGCAAAATATAAGGCTTGGATGAAGTGTTCCTTTCTAAATATGGCAAAATATATAGCTTGGAGGAAGTGTTCCTTTCCAAATATGGCAGAGATAAATCTTTGAAAAAGTGTTCCTTTCCTAATATGGCCATAGATTTATCTTTGACAAAGTGTTCCTTGCCAAATATTGCAATATTTATAACTTGGACTAAGTGTTCCTTTCCAAAAATTGCGATATATATAACTTGGACAAAGTGTTCCTTTCCAAATATTGTAATATAAATAACTTGGATTAAGTTCTTTCCAAATATTGCAATATATATAACTTGGACAAATTGTTCCTTTCCACATATTGCAATATTTATAACTTGGACAAAGGGTTCCTTTCCAAATATGGTTATGGTTGTAGCTTGGACAAAGTGTTCTTTCAATTTGTTTTCAGTACAGTTATTGTCAGTAATTGAGGGACTACAAATTATAGAGTGATGAGTTAAAAGCAAAAGATTCATTCACCGTGCATGTATTGTTCAATGTTGTTGTAAATACGGTGCAAACACAACGTGGGAACGTCACTTATGTCTTATATTGTAACGTCAAGCCTTTGTGACGTGTCACTTGTATACTTGGGCATTATATAGATAGATTACATTATTAGAACATGCAACGTTTTATTCTTTAATTCACGTATTCCCGACATGTATACTAAATTATTTTTTAATCATGATATTGTTTTGTTTTTTCAGAAATTGAAGGCAGTGAAATGTCCTACTGATGATTTGTCAGTAACAAACTTTGCCATTGTCAGTGATAAAGATTTTGATGACAAAAAAGTCAAGTAAGTCTTTGTAAAAATGTGTAAGATCTTTAAAAAAAGAAAAGGTAACAAATTGGGAATTCTTGGAATAGATAGGAATAAATACATGAAATATATAGGTTATTGTTAACCATGTTACCTACTGAAATTCAAAATAAGAACATTTTTATAAATGATGTCATTTTCGATAGATAATACATCCATGACATCATGAACATTGGAATAATTTATAAAACACCCAAAAAACACTTAAAGATTGTTCTTCCTTCAAATAATATATAGAAGCTTTTATTTGTCCAGAAGAGTCAATAAAAACCAGTCAGTTTCAATGCATCAGAAATATATTTGTGTATTACAGTTCTGTAGAACTTTTCATAGATGCATACCAAGGCTTCTAAAACGGTCATATATTCCAGACATTTGTATTATGTCGGGTAAAAGTCCGGCTGGGCAAAGCAGGAAACGGTCGTATACTTCTTAGTTCTTCAGACTTTCTGACATTGTCTGAAGAGACGGTCATTTTAACAGAATTCGCGATCTTTTTGACCCAACATTTTTCCATTAACAGCCACACATTTCCTGTCATAAAAGTGACATGATGATTGATTACTATCAAAACAACCCCTACTTCAATAATTTCTAAATTTAATCAAGGCTAATTAGTCGTTGAACAGCTGAAATCTACCTGTTCAGGTGACAGGTAAACTATTTTCAGTACCGGACATCATATAAATTGATCGGTCTATTCAAAGTTATTTTTTTTTACATTTTAGCAGTTTGTATCTACATATGATCTATAAATTGATTAAGTCTAAAAGATTAAAATTATAAGAAATATGTTTATAAACATGATTTGATGAAATATTTAAAAAGGTTTTAAATGAAAAATTGTCAGAGCTACGTTGTTTGAACTAGAACACGTGTGCGCATGTGCACAGTTTGGAAATTTAGTTATGCATCCTATAATTTGTTAGAAATGCTAAAATTATAATTGATACCTGTATCTAACGTTCATTTCAAGTATTTTGTTGAAAAATAATGGGAAAGAGCTTCTTCACTCAGTTGTGCTTTGCAAACGTACACGGATTTTACGTACCCGTTTCTGGTCCATGTTTTACAATTGCCAAGTCAACATCTGGTATAGGATTATGTGATTTCAAACAAGAAATTAAAGCTTTTGAAAACATCGTTTTGCACAAATAAAGAGTCTAAGGCAGATATGAGCACGCTGGTGTGCACATTCAAATGATGCACTGCCAATTTAACAGTTTACATCAAAACTTCAAATATATATCAAAGTAAAGTTTAATATCGTTTTTTAAAAATCTAATGTCAATCATTGGGATGGCCATCTGATTACCATAATTTCCTCTTGTGACTTAGTCTTAAGGGATTAAAATTGGGATCAGATATAAAATGTACGGCTGGCTCAAAAAAAATTTGGAAGCCTTGATGCATACATGTAGCATTGTATAGAAAAGATGTATTAGGATGGGTGTCATCTAGTGATCTTGAATTCTTGAAAAAAATACTACATTCTTTCCTTGGTCCCAAAAATTAATAATCAATTCTTGAGCCTGATAAGGGTAAATCCCTAATTCCTGCGAAAAATAAAGGCCAAATCCTGAATTCCTGCTAAAAGCCTAAAATTAAGGTATAAATATGACGTCCCAAAAAAGGTCCTCAACCATTCAAAGTAGGCTTTAGTGTGCATCCATAATACTTGTAAGAGATAATTTTGTAAGAAAAAATACTTACATTTATGCCTATATTTGCTTACCATACATCCATTTCCTTTGAGCTCTGGTGGATAGTTGTTCATTGGCAATCATACCACATCTTCTTATTTTTATATTAAAAGAAATTTTCAATTCTAACTTCTTTTATTTCAGACATGTTGAAGTGTACACAGCCCCTCACCAGAAATATCTGTTTTCTATCAAGTCCTTCCCTAGAATGGCACAGGGAACCATTGGATTCAACTTGATGCAGGTTAGTTGAATAATATGCAATCTATGTCTTAAACTATATTTTATATGAAAATATCAGATTTTTATATTTTATATACTATTTTGTGTTTGTTTAAACATAAAAATTATCAGTACATATATTATAAGTTATATGGTTCGCTACTGACTCCCTACGGATCCATAGAGGATTTTATTCACCCTCTATGGATCCGTAGGGGGGTCAGTAGTTAACCGTATAACGAATTTATCACACGCTAGACTTTTTCTGCTGCGTTTTGTTGAAAAATAAACAATGAAACACAACAACATTAATAGATGACGTCACCATTAACGCGTCATGAACCCCCTGTGAAATTTACCTACCCCCTACGGTGTCATAGGGTGTCACCACGTGACGGCGTTAAACCAATCACAACGTGATAATTTACCTGCGGTGCGATAAATTATGTTCTCTACTTTTGTGAGGAGAAAATAGGCCGGTATGTAAATTGTCACAAATATCCAGGCTATAGAACAATTTAAAAAAAAAAATGAAATAAAAAAATTGTCACAAATATGCCTCACATGAAATATATCTTTTTTTACTAAAAAGACTACGTTACAAAATTTTGACATCAACTAGAAACGGCTAGTTATAAAAAGTACTATATGTATAGGTAAAAATATGTTTAACGCATAAATAAATAATTCAGACTTCGCAGGTTGTGATTCATATGTTTGTTTGTTTGTGAAAATAGAAACATCAAACAAAGCAAGGATAAATATCCTTCTTTATTAACATTTTGAGCATTAACGATTATCATATGATTGCATCAAATGTGAATGTTGACCATGGGGTTTAACTAAGGAATATTACAGCTATGCATCGTAAGTCAGATTAAATGCAATCTAACAATTACTCACAATACATTTTTTTCAGAGAAGATGGGCAAACTTATCCTTGAATCAGGAGTTGGAGGTAAAACCAGAACTGGTCAGTAGTAAGGCAGAATCTGTCAATACAATCACATTAGAGGTGGATTTTCTACAAAAAAAACAGTAAGTTATAAATATTAAAAAGAGTTGAGTTCTGGTTTAAGGGAAATATATGTGTGTCATCAAAAATTAGTTATCAAAGATACCAGGCTTATAGATTGATACGCAAGACGCACATTTTGTCTACATAAAACTCACCAGTGACCCTCAGATCAAAGTAGTTATAAAGCCAAACAAGTACAAATTTGAAGAGCATTGAGTACCCAAACATCAAAAAAATTAGTTATCTCCCTTAAGCAATCTTCTCGATAAACTTTCAAATCTACAGACCCGAAGCTGAAATTTACGAAAAATTTGAGTAAGAGTCTATTGGCTTATAGAGATAATTTTTACACGGCCTGACAGCATTTTTACAAGCCTGTGCTGGTGAGTCTGTGGTTAAGCGCAAAGACAACATAAGCTTCAGGCTTGAATTGCTGATTTACGGGCATAGTTCTTTAGATTTTGAAACATTGCATTGATTAAGATCTAACAGGTTACAAATTTTAAAATGACTATCAGGCTAGGAGATGTGTAGTAAAAGTCAATAAGACAGAAACCTAAAACTATTAATCATTATGAAAGGAAAACACATTTGTTTTTTTCATTCTTCAGTTTTCAGTACCTTAGGTATAACTTTTTATGTGATAGATAAAAAAATATTTAAATTTCAGTAGCTGGCCTAGAATGTTATAAGACAATAAACCTATTGACTTTTATTTCAGTGCAAACGTTGACCCTTATGACTCAGACAAGATGGCTGCAGAGTTTACAATGGCTTTTAATGGGCAGGCCTTTTCCGTTGAACAGATCATGGCATTCCAGTTTGGAGACCAAAAGCTGTTGGGAGTTTTTGTCAAGGAAATGGAAGGTATGTATAAATAGTTACAATGATATGGTCTCTTAAAACAACCATGATCTTGTATCTAAAATGTAGTTGTTCATGTTGTATATTTTGTATAAATACTTTCCTTAAATTACAAAAAAAATCTTTTTTCACATTCAGAAGTAAGGATTAGGGTTTGATACTTATATTTAGGTAAAGGGTATAGGTAGAATACAAATTTGAATGTTTCAACGAAAGTACAAAATATATGGTATATTTAAGGAATGACTATAATATTTTTTCTGTCTATGAAGAAATAACATTAAAAATTTGGTGCATCTGAATAACGTGCGTAGCGGGTTATTTAACTGTGTGCACCACATTTTTTATGTTATTTTGAATAGCAAAAAAATATTACAGTCATTTCTTATAATTTAATTCTAAATTCCATTTTAAACCGTAGAAAACCATGAAAAAACGTTGATGACGTCACGGTCACATGACTAAATTATGTCTATGGGCTCATAACAAAATAATGTCAGCCAATCAGAAGACGCGTTACATCTAAAATTAAATTATATGAAAATAAATGAATCCACAAAATAGAAAATACAGTTTTTAATGAAATGCATTTTATTTTTCCAGTTGTTGATTTTACCAATGTTCAACAGGGTGGACAGCCAACATCTAGACGTGTAAGTTTTTTAAGACTATGAGATAAGGTGTGATTGCAAATTTGAATTTTATCATCAAAAGATCAAAGGTCAAATGGACACAGCTCCATGTCATTATACAAAGAGCATTCAACCATGAGCAAAATTAATACTGTATTGTAACCTATTAAAGGACACATAATAACAAAACGTGGAACAATTTAAAAAAGAGAAAACTAACGAGCTGACTCAGCATATAACATTAAACAAAAACAATTATAATAGGTGGCTACTAACAACAACAACCACTGGGTAAGAGACTCCTATTCAGGCTTTGGACAGGCACATTAAAGCAGTGATCTCCCGAGGGCCTTTTAGCATCATGGTAATGTGATAATATATTTCTTGAATGTGGTGCTATGTGAATTGATTTTCTGATAGATTATATTATGGATGTGATGCTACGATTTTAAGAAAGAAGATGGTATTTCAAATTTTCTTGCCTACCAGGATGCTAAATGAAATGTCTGGGGAGAACACTGAAAGGATTCATTGTGATTAAATACAATTGTGAGTATTCAACCCTCGTCTAAACTTACATTTTATATTGATCAAATTTTAATTTTAGGCTCCAAGAGGTTTACTGACACCAAACTCTACAGTTATTTTTGAGAAAGCTGAAAATTCTACTCTGAACTTGACTGGTAAATCCAAAAGGTTTGTCTAATTAGTAATATACATACATTAATATAACTCAGATGCATTATGCTTTCTCTACCTTCCCACCCTGGGAAGCCCACTCAAATTTAACATTATATTCAGGACAAGAAGTTAAACCATTACTTTTCTTAATTTTCAAATATAAAATGTTATCAGGTCTTTTGATTAAACTCTTAAGGTGGTACCCAACACTTAAACTAAAATTAATTTGGCTCGTTTAATTTTCATAAAATTTTGTCAAAGTATTTACTTTGACCCTTTAACAAAGATATAAAAATTTCAAAAACTTTGAACCAACCGTTTTGTCAGAAAAATTACACTGGTTATATAGCATTTTGACAAACACCAATTTTGAACATTGAGATGCTTACTATTCCCTTTACAACACAACGTTATTAATACGTTTGGCTGATTTTACAGAGTTATCTCCCTGTAGTGTTAGGTACCACCTTAAAGACTCCCAATACTCAGAATTTTTCATACTTTTCAAATGTTATAACTTATTCTTCAATTTGGGTATTGCAACCACCTTGTTTGTTCAACAAATGATTCATTCAAGCCTATCTAAGAAACTGCTGAAGAGAATTACTATATATTGATGAGCAGCTAGTGGTGATGAGTTATAATGCATGAGCATTTTTGCTGCACATGCAACATCTCATTTCTGGAATATATTTGTAATATAAAATTAACACTATTTCAATCAGTGATATTGTTTGCCTCAAATTACAGCCGAAATCAAGGCAAACGATTATAATTTTTTTTTGTAAACATAAAATAGTAGGTTTTGACAATATTATTTTCAAATCGCTCGCTCGCCCCAAATTTTGGAGTCCAAAAATCCGTAGAACAAGAAATTAAATTGGTGTGGCCTTAGAAAGCACTTTTGAGATCCTGTTTTCTGATTAGAATCATCATGGTGTTTGTAACACATGTAGTTTTCAATGCAGTAAGTACCATCATTGCTCCTGTTTCTTTCCCTCTCCGAAAAGTACCTTTCAGATTGAAAATGTCTGACAACCAAAATATACATGAAAAAAACAGCGCAAAAAAGACAGCAAAGCCGCAAAAAATCAGAGATGTATTTAGAATAAAATATACAAATTTCCCAGTTTCAATAAAAAATATGCATTTTTCCCAATAAAAAACAGTAGAGGTAGTTTTGAAAAAAGACAACAATATCACTGTCAATTTTGTTGTATTTTACAGTAAACAGGCATACACGTCTATAATAAACCCAGACTGGGACTTTAACAAGATGGGTATTGGTGGCTTAGACTCTGAATTCTCAGCCATTTTCAGGAGAGCTTTTGCTTCCAGAGTGTTCCCGCCTGAAGTTGTGGAACAAATAGGTTTGTATTGATGATAGATATAATATACATATAGGAACATGTGATGTGAGTGCCAATGAGACAACCCTCCATCCAAATAACAATTTAAAAAAAGTAAACCATTATAGGTCTATGTACCGCCTTCAACACGGAACCTTGGCTCACACCGAACAACTAGCTATAAAGGGCCCAAAATTACTAGTATAAAACCATTCAAACGGGAAAACCAACGGTCTGATCTATATAAAAAAAACGAGAAACGAGAAACACATATAAATTACATAAACAAACGACAACTACTGTACATCAGATTCCTGACTTAGGATAGGTGCAAACATTTGCAGCGGGATTAAACGTTTTAATGGTACTAAACTTTCTCCCTTTTTCTGAAACAATAGCATAACATCACAACATACATACGATAAAATATCAATTGGCAGGCTTAACTCAATCAAAAAACGTAAATTAACACTATACATATAATTGATATACACACAAACAGCAATAGTTATAGATCATCATTGATCATCCCAGTGAGATTGATTTTCTTGCTTTAGCCGGTATGGCGAAAGTGAAAAAAGCAATCTAGGGTGGGAGGGGTTGATTGGGCCCCAATTTTTGTGGAGAAAATATAGTTGATTACATAAGGGATTCACTGAAGCTTCATATGTTTAAAACAACATCCAATGTAACATAAGTGTGCTGATAGTGCAATTCCTCATGTTAAGGTGGTACCTAACACTACAGGGAGATAACTCTGTAAAGTCAGCTAAACGTTTTGATTATGTTGTGTTGTAAAAGGAATGTTAAGCTTCTCAATGATCAAAATTGGTGTTTGTCAAACTGCTATATAACCAGTGTAATTTTTTTGACAAAAGGGTTGGTTCAAAATTTTTGAAATTTTTATATTTTTGTTAAAGGGTTAAAGTGAATACTTTGTCAAAATTTTAAGAAAATTAAACAAGCCAAATTAATTTTAGATAAAGTGTTGGGTATCACCTTAAAAAGATTTAATGAATGCAGACATGTAAACAATGTAAGATAAAAGAATTTATACAATTAAAGAAGATTTTTTTTTAAAGGAGCACATAGCTGTACACTTATATTGTAAATAGCTATTTATTTAACAGGCATTATTTTTATAGCATATTTCTTTTATTTTATAGGTATTAAGCATGTGAAAGGTATCCTACTATTTGGACCCCCTGGTACTGGTAAAACTCTGATGGCTAGGTATATACTTTTATTTATTAAAAACTGCTTATTTTGTTTGACTCACTGAATGAAAAATTTAAATTATTGTTTAGGTAGGCAAAGATCTCTCATACCAAATTGATATTCAAACTCATATGTCCAAAACTAACTGACATTGCCATATCAAGTAAGAAACATAATAAAAAAAAAAAAACACATAGAAAAACAAAGGTTGAGCAAGTCAAACACCAAACAAGAACTATCTTTAAAAAAGATATCTGATGTATTTAAATTTGAGTATATGTTTAAAACTATCATTTTGATAACCTTCAGAAGCACAAAGATACCATTTAAATAACGTTTTCTCTGTTTGTGTTCAGTATTCTCGGTCCTCCTAGCTTTCTGTTTACATTCACCAAAACCCCACAGAAATCTCACATGCGTAGGTGCGTTCTTAAAGTCATGTACGTTCGTACAACAAAGTTTACATTAAAAATTATATAATTGTCCCGAATAAACAGCTGTCACGGATGCAAAGAGCTATTGGAGAAACAATTATTTTAATAAAAATATAAATCTTTGTAAGATCTAGTTCAAATATTTATAGTTTTTCACTTGCTTTCCATCACAATATAATTAACAAGACGTTTTTTTCAACACAACCAAATCACCCACCATGACAGCATTTTGTCCAATCACAAAAAGGATTTTCGAGCATGCGTATTCTGTTGCCATAGTTAAGCGTCCTTAAGTTCAAAGGGCACAAACTGAAACTATACCGACTACGATGGAAAAACTAGGGGTGAGTGATCTCAGGTTCTCTTGAAGGGTAAGTAGATCCTGCTCCACCTGTGGTTCCTGTTTTGTTGCTCACTGTACAAACTCGGTCATAAATCTAATACCATCTATATTCATTGAAGTGGGTCTCATTGGGGTCTAAGCGTTACGAGGGATTGCCAATTTTTTTGTAAGCATGACATGTGAAAGTCAAATAATTGTGTCGTGAAAACAGGAAATGACCAAAAAATGAGAATTGCTTACGTACATAGTGTAAGCCGTATCCGTGATCGAAACCCCCCAATGAGACCCCCATTGAAAAGAGAGAAGGATTGTGTTTACAACAATTGGAACATATCAGTTACATATATTTTATCGTAATCTACCAATTCATGATGGTGTCTGTAATAATTTCAAAGGTATTATTTCAACTTGAGCATTTTTGCCCATGATTTACTTTATACTCGTTACTGTATAAGAGAATGCATGTAATAATTGTGTTCTGTTATTTATTTGTATTTTTAATTTCAGACAAATAGGGAAAATGTTGAATGCTAGGGAACCCAAGATTATTAATGGTCCACAGATTTTAGACAAATATGTTGGAGAGTCAGAGGCTAATGTCAGAAAACTGTTTGCTGATGCCGAGGAAGAAGAAAAAAGGGTTGGTATATTTAAGTATTTAGCAATTAGGTTCTGTGGAAGAATTCATATTTGTATTTTTTTAATTTTATTATATTGAATAAGAGAAGACTACATAGAATATAGTTAAAGTATATCATTTTGGTTTTAAAATGCACAACTGTAAAATAAACCTAAAAAAAAACAAAACTGAAGTACTGATGAGGGGGTCTCATTGGGGGTTCTAATCCCGTATCCCGCTTACTGTTTTGTCATATTCCTATATCCCGCTTACACTATGTACGTAAGCAATTCTCATTTTTTTTGTAATTTCCTGTGTCCCGCAAGACCCCATTTCCTGTTTTCACAGCACAATAATTTAACTTTCCCGTGTCACGCTTACAAAAAATGGAAATCCCACGTCATGCTTAGACCCCAATGAGACCATCTGATGTCTCTTTTATTTTTGTAAGTGTCATTTTTTTTAAATTGAGGAAAACTTGCAGTTGGTTGGATATTTAAAGGTTAACTGGAATCTGCATATATTATAAGTTATATGGTTCGCTACTGACCCCATACGGATCCATAGAGGGTTAGTAAAATCCATAGGGGGTGAGATCCGTAGGGGGTCAGTAGTTAACCGTATAACGAATTTATCGGACTCTGGACTTTTTCTGCTGCGTTTTGTTGAAAAATAAACAATGAAACACAACAACATTAATAGATGACGTCGCCATTAACGCGTCATGAACCCCCTATGAAACTTACTAACCCCCTACGGTCTCATAGGGGGTCACCACGTGACAGCGTTAAACCAATCACAACGTGATAATTCATCTGTGGTCCGATAAAAACTTATAGAAAATGTTCCATTCGATGAATATTTAAATTCATGGTTCACCTGTTCTCACACAATCCACTAAAATGGTATTCACAAAGAACAATGAATACACAGTACATTATTTTGCACTACCATCACAAACCAATCAAAATGGGAAGATTCACAATAGGGAATTTGAAAGTAATAATACATAAAATGTTCTTATGTTACAGTAAATATATGTTTATTTACATTTCAGTGTGGTTCTCATAGTGGTTTACATATAATTATATTTGATGAGATAGATGCCATCTGTAAAGCAAGAGGTTCAGTGGTAAGTGATTAAATTTATTCCTACTGACTAACATGAGGTCTATCAGAATTCTTCAATAATATTGAATTATTTCATGAAATCGCTTCAGGTTTACTCATTATTACTAAATTCAGTTTAAATATTATAAAGTTTTTTTTCAAGACAATGTATTGCTATAAAACATTCTCTAATTTTAAACCATTTTCAAAGATCGGCAACATCTAAGAATTTGCCTGTATTTCTTTTATCTTTTGAACATGCAACATAAGACTTATCCAGGTGTGATTTTTCTCTTTCAGGCAGGAAATACAGGTGTCCATGATACAGTGGTCAATCAGCTCTTAGCAAAGATTGATGGTGTAGATCAACTCAACAATATCTTAGTTATAGGTTTGTATTCATATCTGAAACTTTTATTATTTTTCATTGGATTACAATATTTTTTCTCTTAAGTTCTGCACTTTTTACAATTGAAAACTGTAAGCTTCAGTTTAGATTGATGATTTAAGTACTGAAAATGTATAAATACTCAAACATTTGGACAACAAAAAAATAACTGAATGTTGGTGAAATTTTTTTTTGATTGGAGGGAAGTGGGTAAATCTTTTATGATTTAAAGATGTGCTATTTTAACCTAGAACTGACTCAGAAAATCTTAATTTCTCACAAGGAATCTTCTAGCTTTGATAAATATCACAACTGATTTCTTAATAATAATCCAGCAATCTAAAAGAGTAAATCTAAAATATCCATCAAGAATATCAAGGTCAAGGTCAATGATTGAAAATGTTTCGGTAAAAATGGAACAATTAAAATTTGCATTCAACTTTTGTCTAATCCTAATTGAATTTATGTTTATTGCTTAAGGTGGTACCTAACACTACAGGGAGATAACTCTGTAAAGTCAGCTAAACGTTTTAATCACATTGTGTTGTAAAGGGAATATTAAGATTCTCAATGATCAAAATTGGTGTTTGTCAAACTGCTATATAACCAGTGTATTTTTTCTGACAAAACAGTTGGTTAAAAATTTTTGAAATTTTTATGTTTTAGTTGAAGGGTCAAAGTAAAATACATTGTCAAAATTTTATGAAAATTAAACGAGCCAAATTAATTTTAGTGAAAGTGTTGGGTACCACCTTAATTAAGAAAATATGTTGATTTAGATATGCTGATGATAAGCTTAAAATGTTTAACTTTGGATTTATTATGTGAAGGTATGACCAACAGAAAAGATATGATAGACGAAGCTCTGTTACGACCTGGAAGATTAGAAGTTCAAATGGAAATAGGTAAATAAACTTTATAAACTTTGTTGGTGTAATATTTTAAGTATGTAGTTTACATGGATATTGCAGTGGTGGATCCAGTCATTTTAAAAGGGGGGGAGGGGGTTCCAACTATATGTTCCCATTCAAATGCATTGATCGGCCAAAAAAAAGGGGGGTTCCAACCCCCGGATCCCCCCCTGGATCCATCAATATATTGATGCAATACTGACATTTTTTAACAATTAAAAAAATAGAGAAATTTATTGAGAAAGCTTGAATATCTGATTCAAAGCAATTAGCCGTACTGTTTAAGTTTAAAAATACATAAAAATATTATTTGCAGTTTAAAAAAACATTTTCACTTCATTCCACAAACAGAAAAACGTTTCTTTGACAAACAATTTTATAATAGATGATTTCGGTGTATTTAACTGATATCTTTGAAATAAAAGCTTGATATCTTTGAAATAAAATTAAGGTGGTACCTAACACTACAGGAAAAAATTTCTGTAAAATCAGATAAACGTTTTGATTACGTTGTGCTGTTAAGGGAATATCAAGCTTCTCAATGATCAAAATAAGTGTTCATCAAACTGTTATATAACCAGTGTAATTTTTCTGATAACACGGTTGGTTCAAATTTTTGAATTTTTTATATTTTTGTCAAAGGGTCAAAGTTAATACTTTGTAAAAACTCTAAGAAAATTAAACGAGCCAAATTAATGTTAGTCAAAGTGTTGGGTACCACCTTAAATGAAATTTTAATGGCTATTTGTTTATCTATCATACTATAGGATTGCCAGATGAATATGGGAGAACTCAGATATTAAATATACACACCACTACGATGAGAGAAAATGGTAAAATGGCGCCAGATGTAGAAATTAAAGAATTAGCAACTATGACAAAGAATTTCAGTGGCGCTGAAATTGAAGGTCTGGTTAAAGCAGCCACTTCTACTGCAATGAATAGACTTATCAAAGCTTCTTCTAAAGTTGAAGTAGATCCTGAAGCCATGGAGAAAATTCTAGTGACAAGGAAAGATTTTCTGCATGCACTTGAAAATGATGTTAAACCGGTAAGTTTTGATTTTATGACAATGTAATTATATTATGTGTTTTCCATTACAATTGGGGCCTCGGTTGCCAAGTAGTCTAAGTATTTCTACTGTAATCACTAGCCAGTCAATACTAATTGTGAGTATGAACCCAGCCTGTGCGGGTACACTCAACTCCAATCTTAAATGACTAGGATTGTCAGTTTTCCTATCGAAGGTAGTGTTTTTCTCTGGGCACTCCAGCTTCCTATACCAATAAATAACTGGCCGCCATGAAATAGCATAAATGTGGTGCTTAAAAGTGGCGTTAAAACACCAAAAATCATTTTAGCAATATCATTTAAATTTATTATTGGGTTGAAATGAAATCAGCTGAGTAACCAAAATAATAGTAGTATTTTGCCTAACCTGTTAAAAGCCAAAAAATCAGCATTAATTGACACTGACCTTTATGCTATAACAACTAGCAGATTTCAATCAGTTTACTAGGGATTCATTTATATACGAAAACTCGTGAAAACTTACTTTCATGGTTTTGCCAAATTCTGCTTTACAAATCTATTAAATTGTACTTCATTCAACTTTTATTTCTGTGGTTTTAGCTTTAGCTACTAAGTCAATGATAAAAGACTTATGTTCATTA